>NC_040041.1:0-56392 GCF_003713205.1 Coffea eugenioides
TATGTGTATATATATGGTAGGTTAGGTGAATTTTAAATGTGTTACATACATTGGGCATTCATTAGAAAAATACTTTATGTAAAACGCTAAAGAGAGACATAAAAGGTGTTATTTCTAGATATAGCTAGTCCATCTAATTATTTCTCTAAATAACTACGTAATTATTTAGCAGGTGATTAGATGTTAAATGATTGGTAATATTTTCGTCTTTTCTTTTCTTGGATGTGGATAACATGCCATGGTTAAGTATCTAATTGTCGATAATTAAATCTTTTCAATTCTCAAACCTATCATTGGATTTACAGCTCTATAATTAAAAAGAGACAAAAGATAAGTACAGAAAAGAAAGAAAGGAACTACAAAGGAAGCTGTGGGGGAAAAGCAGAACAAAAGATTTGGAGAAAAACAGAATGGACTAGGAATGAAAGATCCCTTCAGTTCTGAAGCTGTTGTGGAGGGACAAGAAAAGGAAAACAAAACCAAAAAAAGAAAAAACAAGGATGGAGAAAAATAGTTTCCGCTTTATTTTTCTCGTCCCCGTTTTCACAAAGTCGAAACGTCCTTTCTTATTGTTGCAACAGATGCAGCGGAACAGAAGAACAGACAAGAACAACTTGGGGGAAATTAGATTTTATTAGGGTTGTAATCAGAATAGTTTACAAACTAAAATAAGGTGTATATATATAAGCGAGACTCCCGTACAACTCAGCGAAGGTCGAAAATCTAATTCAAGGCATCTCAACACTTACCCTTTCTTTTTCTTTTCTTTTCTTTCTTTTTTTTTTTCTCAAAACCTCCTATATAAAGCAGCTTCAACCTCCATCTACTTCAACCCCTCCCTCCTTCAACCTTAGAACTAAAATATTACTACGATGATGAATTTCTTGTTCTTTGTCATCAATCTTGTCAAGCGCATCCATCTCTTTGCCTTTGGAGCCTTAACTCGGAGACCAGGCAGTCCACAACAGTCCCCGTCCTCACCTCAGTTGCCAACTACCCAAGGAACCCAGGCTAATGCAACACATCCCACTGACCAGCAGCCACCCCCAACCAATACCTATGTTTACATGAAGATACAATTGCCATTATCAATCGTAGGAGTTTGTTTTACGGCTGTGGGTGCTACCCTACGAGCTCCCCAAACTCCTAAACCACTTCCAATAACTTTTAACTGGTTTTGCCTAGCTCTCGAGCTGTCCTTTCTCTGTGTGATTGTGTCTATGTATATACGAAGATGCATCCAGGTAGCATCTCTTATGATGGACCATGCTGCCATATTCTTAGCCTCCACGGCGTTCATGCTGGCCATCTCCATGAACTTTCCGATCCCATTTCTGAGCGATGAGTGGGATATGTGCCCCGCTGTCACCATCCATGCATTTATGCATGGAATAGGAGTTTGGTTGCTTCTACTGTACTTTCTTGTTTTTGAAGTCCTAGTCTGCTAGATCATGCGTGGAATGGGAAGTTGAAAGGTTTGTGTCAAATTTCTCAGACCCACAAAATCACATGTTTTGGTCGAGGGTATAAATAAAAAGCGAGGGGAGAAAATTCTTAAATTGTGATGAAAAAAAAAAGTTATTCTACAAAGGGGGTAATTTGTGGAGTTGGTTCCTGACTTGTGATCTTCGCATTTGTGAAATGCGAGTTCAGGTACCTCGCATTTCACAAATGCGAGGTAATTCTTTTCACGAAAAAAGAAAAAGAAGATCGCATTCTCCAAATGCGAGCTTACTCAGCTCGCATTAGGAGAATGCGAGATTAGGGACCTCGCATTTCATAAATGCGAGGTACTCAATTTGAAATCAATAAGACTTCCCAATTTCGCATTTCTCTTCCGTCATGGGCACCTGTACTCTTTCCGTGCAGCATTTCATCTCAAAATTATCTTGGTTGAAGCTTTGTCATCGGAAAGCAGAGCCAAACAGCTTTGTCGCGGAATCTGTCGGCTTCTCCTCGGAAGCTCTGCAATGTTGTTAGAAGTTGCGGCGTTTCTTCTCAGGCGAACCAGAAAAGCGCGCATTTCTTCCCGTCCGAAGTGTCATCGGACAGCTCTCTACCATTGCAAAGTTCCACTTTGGGAACCATCTCTGGTAGCTAGCCTCCATTTAAGCCCGGCATCCGTCTTTCTCCATTGCCATTCCTTTCACGAAGAAACAGCATAAGAGGTAAGATTCTTTTTTTTCTGAGTTAATTTTTTTCTGGGATTTTTTGTTTTTTTAAACGAATTGAAGTGGCTTTTATGATTTGGTAATTAATGGACATTGTTGTTGTTTCGGTTGGCAATTTATTTGTGACATTGTACATTGCTTGTTATCGGAGCTAAGTTTCTTCTTGTGGTTGATTACAAGAATGGGCTGTCCTAAGTTTCGGTTGGTGTAATGATAAATGTAGACAATAAAGAAGATAGCATGTCAGATACCTTAAAGATGAATCATGCTATGAAAATTCATAAAAGACAGGAATCTTTTTACGTGCACACAATGCGCAGGAGTGCTTGAATATCCTCATATAATAAATTTTTTTTGATCTAGCAATTAAAGATCTAGCAAGTAAATCTGATATAACTTTTAAGATCATGCTATCCTTTGAATTTTTTCCCCTGTTGCTGTCTGTACTTTGAAAAATAAATGGAGTAAGAATTTGTTTATGCACTTACAAAAAATTAAAATAAAAACAATTTATTTACACACTTTCGAATTTATCCATTAATTCTTTGTCTATCCTTTTCATTTTTCATTTTTGCAATTGAAGCATGTTAATTACTTAATCTTCTTATGCCAAGTTGTTATTAAGTTATCCTTAATGGTGTAACAATGTTTTGGACAAATCAAATGTTGGAAAAAAAAAATCTAAGTCCATAATGACAACAACTACTCAAACAATTATACTTGAATTTAAGCACTCTTATCCTTCCAAATTTTTAAACCCTGTATACGAAGTTTATATTAAGCACCATTTACTAAAGCTAACATTTATGGAGAAAATTCTTAAAGTGTGATGAAAAAAAAAAGTTATTCTACAAAGGGGGTAATTTTTGAGACTTGTGATCTTCGCATTTGTGAAATGCGAGTTCTGATACTTCGCATTTCACAAATGCGAGGTCAGTCTTTTACGAAAAAAAGAAAAACAATGCGGTTGCATCCACATACTTTTTCTTTTATTTTGATTAATTTTGCTGGAGGTTAGCAGTTAGCTATTGCTTTCATGTGGAGGCAACATGGGATTAACGTGGATCAATATTGTATTGCAGAAACATGAAAGAGAAAAAAAGGAAAAACAGCAATCAATATTGCATTCCAGAAACATGAAAGAGAAAAAAAAGGAAAAGCAGCAATCTAAGAACCATAGCTAGTTAATGCCAAGTTCTAAGTAGCTAGCTAGCCTACCAAAAAAATAAAATCTTTAAGAAGCCATGCCGAAGCTGCAAAGAAACTTTGTCCTGGCTTTCTTAGTATTTAGTCTAAAACACCCTGCCTCAAAGATATTAGTTGTCGCATGTGGTGATTACAGTATTGCTTAATTGGTTTATAGGTTTGGACTTAGTTAAAGTTTTCCTTAAGCATATGGTCTGATAGGCTTCATGAAGTTGCCCAGTTTTTTTTACAGAAATGGAGCAGAGGATCTGCCTAGTTGGTGGGCTATCATGCTATTACAATGTCTACACATTTGACTGCTATGTGTTTTATCATAGTCTACGGTATCTGAGTAGCTTCTAGTATAATTTCTACTTTTACTGCTACTAGGGGCATCTGTACTTGGAAGTACTGGCACCCTCATGCTATCCATGCTAGCTTTAGGATCCATCACACTTTCCTGCAAACTCTGGAGAAAATTCTTAAATTGTGATGAAAAAAAAAAAATTATTCTACAAAGGGGGTGATTTGTGAAGTTGGTTCCATAAATGTGATTTTCGCATTTGTGAAATGCGAGTTCAGGTTTTGTGCTCATACATTTTGCTTTTACTCAGGAAAAGTAATTAAAAATATGGCTTGGTAGCAGCAAAACTTTTTTTGTTTATTTTCTTTTTAATGGACTGACTATAACCATTACTTGCTAATTGTCGATATGAAAATGATGCTATATATATCAGATTCAAGCCATAGTTAAATTGTTGGGCATCAAAAATGAAAGAAATGGTAAAGAGCATAAACTGTAAGACTCGCATATGAGAAATGCGAACCTAGCACAGATCGCATTTATAGAATGCGAACACCTCCCTTGTCGGAATAGGACACCAAAGTAACCCCCTTCGTAGACCTTTTTTATTTTCTATAAGTATGTTTTCTATACCTATGTTATTTAGTTTACCAACGCATATTTTCTTTGAAATTGGGGGAATAGATCCAAAAAGGTATATCGGAACAAGCAAGATCTACGGGAACGAGGTGGTTCATCTGAACAAATCCCTCATTGCACCCCAGATCCTCTGCTCCAGTACCTTATCTTGGTTTTCTGTGATCTCCATCATATTCATGTAGGTGCATACAAAGTTTTCGACACAAGCTAGGAGACTTGAAGAGGCTTTGATTGGTACCACTAGGAAGTTGTACGCACAAGTGCATCTTCAGAATCTGAGGCAAATCATTGGGTAAGTCATGTAGTTTACAAGTAGATTTAATTGTAGTCATATTAATGTTCTAATTTTTTGAACTTTGCTTGGATTCGTTTTATGGTGAATTCATGAATGTAAAGTGAGACCCTCTACTGTAGTATATTTTTTAATTGCATGTTATGTTGGTTGACAGGGGAGTATAAGAAATTATTGTTGTTTCACACTCTACTATATACATTATATTATTATTGTAGGTTTGTCAAATATCACAGTTCCTTGTCTTCTATAAGAAATTATTGTATATGAAATTATTCTACCGTATTTGCAGTGGTGTAAATTATCTCATATTTCTCAATTGTTTGAAAATCAATGTGCCTATGTTGGTTGGCAGGGACTTTTAGCCAGTTACAGGGGAAACTCTGTCAAAATTTTTTTAAAATATTTTTGGGTGTTTTTGATTAGTTATTGCCTTAAGAGTATAATAAGACAAATTGGCGACAATATGGACTCAAAAGGGGGGGGTGCTTGGAAACGTTAAATAAAACAAGATATCTGCCTACATTTAATAAACTTATACTCCATTTAATTAGGAATTCTTGACTAACATTTTGGCATGATGCGTAATAATGTATAGGCGGTTAGAAGGAATATTAACTTAGGTATAGAACTAAAAATATGTATACAAGACAAGCATGTATCACATTTGCTTGTACTACTAAAATATGAGAAAATTCTTAAATTGTGATGAAAAAAAAAGATATTCTACAAAGGGGCTAATTTCATGCCAACTTGTTATTAATGACAAGAACTACTCAAACAATTATACTTGAATTTACGCACCCTTATCCTTACAAATTTTTAAACCCTGTGTACGAACTTTATATTACACACCCCTTACTAAAGCTAACATTTATGGAGGTAAAGGCAAGGTTTGAAGTGAAAATACTTAATATTCCCGCTCCACTACTTTTGTCTTTTATATCAATCCTATATTTAGTATCGCTATTTGGAACCTATATCTTTTGCTAAAAACAGTGGGAAAATATAAACTATTTATGATTTGACAATTCTAGTTATTATTAATTCCCTAAACACCCCTTTTCTCGATTTTTAGTCTTCTTACGTTAACCTCTGTTTAAATTATCCTCATCATTCTAACCATTATATATGCAAAAAATAAGAGGATAATAAAACTATACCTACATAGTTGAATGTGATGCAAAGTTTAGATTTGGTGTGAAATTTGGATGAAAAAATGATGTGGGTTGTGCTATTTTGTTGCATTTTTCCTGGGTAATTCAGTGGTAAATTTGGACCACATAAAAAAGTAGGGATTGTTATTTGTTATATATTCTTGTACCACATGAGTTAACTTATTTTATTCCAAAATAGGGATTTTTTCACACGTATGTCTATAGAAAGACCTGTGCGAGTGTCTCTTTATTGGGGAGGTAGAATACACTACGAGAATGGGTCAATTTGTTACTTGCCTCGTACGTGCAACTGTACATTCTCATTACGATCCAAAATTGGATATGATGAGTTGGTGGATAGAATTTATCAATAAATGGGGGTCGATAGGGGGTTGTTCAAGTTGAATATATTTCTCCGCCAACCTTGTGGCCGGAGCTCTTATAATGTCTCCCCAGTGGTGGATGATGAAACTCTGGAGATAATGTATGATGTATGGAACGAAATTGTTCCATACATCGCAGAACTTTATATCGAAAAGGAGGAAATATTCCAAAATCCTCGAGTCACCAGGACATTCATTTCACCAAATACCAATTGTGGTCCGATGATGTCGCTTGTCCATGCATCCATGGATCCAACAAGGTTTCGACCAAACTTTAATACAGCAGTACCTGAGACAGCATCGGTATCACAATTGACCCAGGGGGATTGTGTTAGGGATTCGTTAGAGCCACGTCTTCCATCAGGCTTAAGGACGGATGTTGAATCTGTTCAAGGCCTAGACTCGATTCAAAGTTTTAGAGATCGAGAATCACCGGAACATATTGGTAGTTATGGCTTGGATTTCACTGCCGGTCCAAGTCATTGTAACAGCCCCCTAGCTGATGATTCGGAGCATGATGTGGAAGATGTACAGGAATCTGAGTCGGTTGATGTGTCAGGCAGTGACTCAGATGGCGAAATTGAACAACGTGGAGTCCACCAGGATGTCGAGAACCATCAGCCCTTTGATGCATCTGGAAACCTCTCATATGCTCCACGAGGATTGAAATTTTTCTCTAATCTTGGAAACATAGATGATGACGAGCATCTCACTGATGAAAGTGAGTTGGAGCGCATTGTGATATTCAGTGAGGAGAATAATAATATAAGGATGCATATGAGATTTGAAAGCAAACAACAGCTGAGCAGGGCTATTAGAATGTGGTCTATCAATAATAATAGGGAGTTCAGGGTTTTTGAGAGTAAGAGTAACACCTGGGTTGCCAAATGTAAATCTGCAGTTCAAAGGAGTTTCACCACTGCGGCCGACTCATCGGAACCTCCATGCGACTGGTGTGTCCGAGCAGTGAAAAAAAAGACACATGGATTGTGGCAAATAACTAAGTGGGTGAACGATCACAATTGTCTAGGTGATTTGATCAGTAATAGCAATGCTAGCCTCACATCGTCGGTTATTGCTAGACACATTGTTCATAGCATTGAAGACGATCTTGGGTACAAAGTAAAGAGCATAGTAAGTCATGTTAAAGAAGTGCTGAAGGTGGATGTTTCTTATAAAAAGGCTTGGTACGGCAGACGCAAAGCTATTGAACTTGTATTTGGTTCTTGGGATGTCAATTTTGCCGACCTACCAAGATATGTTGATGCACTTATGAAGTCAAATCAGGGTACTGTGATCAGGTGGTTGCACCGTTCTGATAGTACGGATCACATGAAGACATTTAAATATGTGTTTTGGGCCTTTGGATCGGCTATTGATGCATTTCACATGTGTCGACCGGTTATATGTGTTGATGGCACGCATTTGCGTGGCGAATATAAAGGCAAACTATTTGTTGCAGTCACGCAAGATGCCAACAACAGGATTATTCCAATAGCTTATGCCATTGTCGACGAAGAGACTATTTCTAGTTGGTCTTGGTTCATGGAGCAATTTAGGTACCACGTGGCCCGTGATCAGTGTCCTATTTGTGTCATTTCAGATCGGCATAATGGTATCATTCATGCCATGACACATTTTGACTATTGGCAGGAACCTTTGGCATTTCATAGGTATTGCCTGCGACACGTTAGGAGTAACCTAATGACTCACTTCAAAGGTTTGCACCTAAAAAGGTTGTGTTGGGCAATGGGAAGAGCCAGACAATTGCGCAAGTGGCGGGCATTCAAACGAGAATTGCGGAGCACGTTTCCAGGCGCATGGACTTATCTGTCTAACATTGAAATCGAAAAGTGGTGTCTAACACATGACGGTGAGCATCGGTGGGGTATTTTGACAACCAACATATCCGAAAGTTATAATAATGTATTTAGAGGAGCACGTCATTTGCCTATCCGGGCTTGTATTGATTTGACTTTTCATCGGACAGTTGAGTTGTTTAAAACAAGAAGGGAGGAGGCCAGACATTGCCGTAATCCATTTCCTCCTAAGATATGGCGGAAGTTTAAGAATTCGGATCAGAAAGCGGGATGTCACAGGGTTGTTGAATTCGATGGCTCTTCCGGGGTGTATAAAGTTGTGACAGGCCGACGTGTGGATGGCAAAGGGGGTAATACACAAACGGTCAAATATTTTGAAAACACTTGCTCTTGTGGTAAGTGGCAGTGTTACAGACTGCCCTGTTCGCACGTGTTGGCTGTGTGCAGGCACCGAAGGGATAATCCAGGAGCGCTTGTAGACCCTCAGTTCACAAAAAGGCGATGGGCAGTGCAGTATTCAGGAAAGTTTAACCCTTTGCCACATCGGGATACTTGGCTCCAACCAGATTGGGAGCTGCAGGCAGATAGAAGTAAATATGTTGCCCGTCGGGCGGGAAGGGTACGAGCTAGAAGAATTCGGAATGAGATGGATGAGAGAGACCCTGAGGAACCAAGAAGGTGTACAAATTGTCATCAGTCGGGCCACAATAGAAGAAATTGCCCTAATTTTAGAGCTTGATTTTGTTATTTAGCCAATAGATCCATTGTACTCCTCGTACCTTGGTAGGATTTTCGAAGTAGTATATTATATGTGATACCTTTTGGATGAAACATTTTCATGATATTATAATTCTGATTTATTTTGAGCTGTTTCGCATATTTAAAGTCGATATAATATGAATTCGCATCTAGATCTCCTATTCTACTACCCTAATGTGTGTGGTCGTATCTCTCACCTATGCAATTTGCAGATACTATTTTTGGTATGGCAGACATCCCTATACAGCCAGACCTACATCCGGGTCCATTTGTGTATGATGTTATACCAGCAGGTTCAGTTCACCGGGCATATTCTATATTTCACGGGCATATTGTGGGTGATCAGCTGGATGTTAGGAGATGTGATAGGGGTTTTTGGGAGCATACACCTATTCCCGAAACTGTTCGGCATTATATTCGATTGACGGGTTTTGAAGGGGTATTAGAGTGTGGATATATGATGATTGACCATGCCTTGATCACTAGTTTAGTGGAGCGGTGGCGGCCCGAGACTCATACATTTCATCTCCCCGTTGGGGAGACTACGGTTACCTTACAAGATATAGAGGTCCTGTGGGGGCTACCCATAGATGGACCTCCAGTTACAGGGATAGATACATCTCATAGCGTTGAGGAGTGGAGAAATTTATGTGAGGAGTTGCTTGGTTTCTCTCCAATGATGTCCGATTTTGATGGACAACGGCTCAAATTGGGGTGTTTATCTAGAGTATTAGATTTAGAGCTGCCACCGGATGCCCCGGATGTCCAATGTCGACAGCGGGCCCGCATATACCTGCTTCTTCTGTTAGGGGGTCACTTATTGTCCGATAAATCCGGTAATAAAGTCCCGCTATTGTATATGCCATTATTACGAGACTTGGAAACTGTTGGACAATACAGTTGGGGCAGTGCGGTTTTAGCGACTCTGTATCGTTCATTGTGTGCTGCAACATCTCCCTTCAGATCTGCTATAGCCGGACCATTAGTTTTGCTACAGGTACAGTACCCTAATTGGTATCTTGGCGTTATGTACCTGTTAATTTACTACAACATCAAAGTCCATCGAATTCAAATCTAACTGTTTTCCAGCTATGGGCGTGGGAACAGATACCTACAATGCGTCCTGATCGAGTGCAACCGTTAGAGCACTATCCTGGACCGTATGGAGCTCGGTATGTATATCAGACATATATATATATGCACCTAAAAATGATAAGACACTCGAGACGTTGGGGAGTTATAAAGAGTAATGATGTATTGAATACAGGTGAAATGTTCAATTTGATCTACACAGAGTAGCGAGACATGTTGTGTCCATATTTCGAGATCAGTTGACAGGCCTACGTGATCTTCAAGTCTTATCACTTCGTAATAGCAATGTATTATCAAGTATCTAATTTGTTTATATTTGAGCAGATGTAAATAATTTGTTTAGATTAGTTGGACATATACAAGATGATACTTGTCCTTGGTAAAAAAATTGTTGTGTTTGGCAGGGAGTTTTCGTCCAGTTATAGGAAAAATGCTGCCGAAATTTTCTAAAAACTAATGTGTGTTGAATAATTATTGTCTTGCAGTTCATATGGCAGCCATATTCGGAGGATGTTCTTGTTTCTCTGCCTGCATATTGTACAGCAGGACGCGATATTTGGAGATCTGTCACATATCTCATATGTTGGGAAATTGTCGAGCCACATCTTCCGTATCGCGTTATGGATATCATCAACCCGTGCCTGATCTGAGATTGACCGAAAATCAAGCAGCACTACATTCTTTGGATCGTCGTGGCAAGGGAAATCAGAACTGGGTAACTACACATGGAGCATATATTGATGTCTGGACTGATAGTCATTCTCATGTGGAAGACGGTGTTGTAGCTGAAGATCCTAGATATCCATCCGATGAGTATCGTCAGTGGTATCGCGAGCGGACAGTGCAGTATGTTTCAAATCCTACTAGGCAGCTCGTTTTTCCCGAGGGATTTCAGGGTGATAGCGCCAGAGCTCAATATCTGGTAAGTTTTTCTTACAATTAATGAAATAGATTCCCATCCAAGTCGATATAGATTTAACTCTATTAATCCTTATTCATCCCAATATTTGCACACCAGATGGATGCTATGACTCAGGTGTATTACATGGCAGAGACCTCTATAACACAGAGTGACGAACAGCACGCGAATTATTTTAATGCAATGAAGGACTTTGCATCCATGACATTGAAAACTGTAGGGGAGTATTCCCGACTTGCATTTCACCCTCCACGAGTGCCACAGCAAATTCCACAGCCAGCAGACCCGCGTCGCATTGAAAGAGCTCCTAGGAATGTTCACGGAGGCCAGCATGGCGGTGGACGGCGTCGTAGATTCCGATCACCAGAACCCACCGTCCAAACTGGATTTGATACTAGCTCACAGGCTACCGAGCATCAGGGCACCTCTACGGGACCTATTGGTCATTCTAGGTCCCCAGTGTCTATGGCGGAGTTCACGGCCAATACAGACTTACATCATGGCAGTGGTGAACAACATGTGGGAGGTACAGATGCAGGCCAAGGTACCCAAGCACTGGATGCTAGACTTGAGTCACAAATTACTCAAGTCGATATAGTGATGCCAGGGCAGCCACGTCGAACACAAAGAGTACACAAACCCAGAGGATGTGGCACTCATGGAAAACTTGGACATCATTGATATTCAAAACTGATATTGTGTGCTTGTGCTATTCAATATTATTCTAAGTGTAGGGGAGGAAAATGTGTGGGACTTGTAGTAGTTTTATGATACCTATGTGGACAAGTTGTTGGAAATATTGTTTAGATTAAATGTTGTGGTCTATTTTGGATTTGCTGGCAGGGAGTTTAGTCCACTTTTAAGGGGAGATTATGTCAAAATTTTTTCGAAAATAAAAGTAAATGTACATATATATGTATATTAATTATAATAAATTACAATAAACAAATAAATTGCAAATATGATTATTATGTTGGATCTTTATTTTTGCATTTATAGCAAAGTATATCTTGTACTTTATAAGATAAATAATCACGTAATAATCATTTGATAAAGGGTTAATGCAAAAAACCCCTACAAACTATAACCCCTACAAACTATAACCCCTACAAACTATATTTTCATATATATTTATAATATATTTGTATAAATATGTAATTATACATTTATTTAAATATTATATATTTACATATATATATAATATATATTATACATTTATGTATACGTATTTATGTAATTATACATTTGTATACATTTATATTAACATTTATGTATATTTATAATATACATTAATATTATGTGTAGACACCAAATTTTTGAATAATTTTTTTTATTATTGCATTATCTATTTTATTGGTCAATTTCATGTTTTTGGGGCATTTTCTAGCATTTTATAGCATTTTAGATTATTAATTATTATTATTTTTATTTTATTCTCGTTTCTCTTATGTTATTTGTTGCTCATTTAGTTGGCCTTAAATAAAAAATGAATGAAAAAAAAGAAAGAAGAAGAAGAAAGAAAATTATTCACAAAATAGGATTTATTACTGTTAATTACCATTTGTTATTTTAAAAAAAAAGGAAAAAGAAGGAAACCCGCACGCGGGTTTTAGGTTGATTAAGAGATTCTGAAGGAAAAAAAAAAAAAAAAACAGCCGCGCATGCAGCAGCGACGGGGAATGATATTTTTCATGGGATCGATGGCTGAGGATTGTGGTGGGAATCAGCCTTTCATCCTCACCTTTGAGGTGAGGGTTTGAGGGTTATGATTCCCCATATAAAAAGAAAAGAAAACAGCAGAGAACGGGGGGGGGGGAGTTTTATGACGGCTGGAGTCTTAGAGAGAGCTAGAGAGGGCGACGGAAAAGGAAACGAAAAAACACAGAGAGAGGGGTTTTTCTTGGAGGACGGCTGAGTGAGTGGAAAAAAAAACCAGGAGAGTCGGGGGTTTGAGATGAGGGTTGATGAAAAAGACGCAGCTTTGAGCGAGAGGGAGGGCTGAGAGCGAAGTCTGATGAAGTTGACGGCTGGACAAAAAAGTGGGGCGCGACATTATGTATTATATGTATTATGTATAATATAATACATTTATACATTTATATTAATCTGCATAATATTAATTAAACATTTATATTAATTATATTAATACATTTATAGATAAAATGTATATATATATTTATAATATATTAATTTATACATTTATATTGTATTAATTTATAATTTATACAATTATTACATTTATATTATATTTATATCATGTATTATATACAATATAATATATTTTTGTATTTTTATATAATTATATAAATATATTTATTTATAAATATTTATAAATTTATTACAAACACATAAATGTATATCAATATTTAAACAATAAAAATTATAAATTATAAAAAAATTATTAATTAGGTAAATTATAAAAAATTATTAATTAGGAGAATGCGAGATTAAGTATTCCCATGGAATGCGAGGTACTCAATCTGATATCGTAAGAATTCCCAATTCCCAGACAAACACCAGTGCCGGTGTTTCAAGAACCTGTTGCGCCAGTGTTTCCCTGGCGCCGGTGTTACTCTTCTTAAGATGCGCCGGTGTTTCCCTGGAACCTAAGGGAGTTTCTTATTCCCAGACAAACACCGGCGCCGGTGTTACTCTTCTTAAGATGCGCCGGTGTTTCCCTGGAACCTAAAGGAGTTTCTTATTCCCAGACAAACACCGGCGCCGGTTTTACTCTTCTTAAGATGCGCCGGTGTTTCTCTGACATACAGGTACTGAACCGTGGCTTTGGAACATTTACTTTTGACCGAATTTTCAATTTTGACCGCAATTGTCTAAACCTAATTTTCACTTCTTCACTCTTCAGTCTTCGGCCTTCACGACACAGACAGATTCGCCGCTTCAGTCTTCCCCACTTCAGCTCAATTCATCTGCTTTGATTCTCATTTCTCAGCTGCTACCCATCAATTTAGCTCAGCTGGGTTTTGGTTATCCCTTTTTCCCCTTTTATTCCTTTCATCTTCGACGCTTCACGTCTGGTTGCTGGGTTTGTAGCCTTCGCCGCTTCATAGCCTTCCGTCCCCTCAGCCCTCTTCCGTCCCCTTCGCCGCTTCATTTGTCAGCTGCTACCCATCTCAGCTTATACCAGGTTTGTTTATCCTTTTTCCTTTTTTTTTCATTTCATTTTTTATTACTCGGTTTTGGTTGCCCTTCCGTCCCCTCGGCCCTCCGTATAATGTTTATGTACTGCTGTAATTTTTATCAATTTATGATCCTTATTAACTTGTCATTGCATATGATCCTTATTATAGGCTGATTAGCCTAAACCAAATTTTTTTTGTTTTGTCCTAAAATAGATAAGCTGATTAGCCTAAATCAAATTAGATAAGCTGTCAGCCTATTTGTCCTGC
Organism: Coffea eugenioides; assembly: GCF_003713205.1. Lineage (NCBI taxonomy): Eukaryota > Viridiplantae > Streptophyta > Magnoliopsida > Gentianales > Rubiaceae > Coffea > Coffea eugenioides. Next base: position 14,129 of record NC_040041.1, read on the forward strand.
AATTTTCATTTTTTTTGACTCAGTAGATAATTTGGTGGCCTGTTGTTGAGTTGCGCCGTTGCTGAATCTGGAACTTAATTGGGAGGTAGACTCCCTGTTAATGTTTTTGGCTGACTGTGAAAAATGTCAATTAATTGGTGGTCAAGTATTAGATGTTGGTACTAAACTGTTAAATTCCTTGTACTTCACTTTTAAATTCCACCAACGGCCTCAGTAAAAGTCTTTTTCTTTTGGTATTATCTGAAAAATGGATTAAAAAAAAGGGAAAAAAAGGTCGTCGGACTTTAAGTTGGACAGCCTATCATATGGTCCCTTGTGTCACTTAATTTAGTAATTCATAACCACGTCATTGTGGAGTTGTATTATAATTTGATATTGAAGCATGTAGAAAGTTTAACTCTAATTCAAGCACTTCCATTTGGCGAAATGGGATGAATTTTTGGCACGTTTGATTACTTGGTGAAGTGAAGTGAGAATTTGACAGAAGCTTCCAAAACATGTTTCTCAGTTGTTGAACAAATCTTATTGTTTGTCTTGTCAGGTTAATATAACAGGTTAACATAGATATAATAACCATGACTCTTTCAATAATAATCTCATACTACCATTTATCATAGTTGCCAGTCTTTCAATAGATGTGCTATTATAGGTAAACACTTAATCCTATAATTAGAAAACTTTATTAACCAAAGTGCAGTGACACAAAGATTCTATAATGAAACAGAATTTTATTTTCTGTACAGCAAGGTTCTTTTCTTTCTTTGGCCAAAGCTTTTTCTGCTTATGTCTACAGTGACCAAATGTTTATACATATCTGGTTTCTATCTTTTTGGTTTAAATTCTTCAAATCATCTTTTCTACAATCCACCATTAGTGTATTTGACAGAAGCTCAAATGCTAGTCCACATATGAAATAATATAAGTCCCTTGCTAGAGCAGGGCTACTAAATCATTCCGTGACCTCCTGTTTCTGAAAGCCCTTTTACTTCCATTAGATCGAAAACCTTTTGTCCGTGGGTCACAATCGAAAACCTTTTGAGGAGATTAATTAGGTGTTGTTTGATTTAATCAGTTTTGGTCAACGAAGCAACGTTGCAAACTTGAGTCAGTTGACAATGCCACCTAGGAATGCAAAAAGAGGCACACAAAAGAGGAGTCGGGACCAAAACAGCACTGCTAGCACCAGTGCAGGCCCCAACTTCGATGTTAGTAGGTTCACTTCAGTTGAAAATCAAGATTGGTATCTCGTTCGTGCTAATAATACAGTTCTAGTTGAAGTGGACCTTGATCCTGTCTTTGATCGGAAATTTCACTTTCGAGAACAGTTTGCAACAATGGGGTGGGACTGTATGTTGAATCTACCTCGACGGTATTACCCAAATTTGGTGCGGGAATTCTATGCTAACATCTCGAATAAAGGGTTTGTCAATTCTGTAGAACTACAGAGTTATGTGAAAGGGGTACATATAACTCTAACGAGACAGACTCTGTCCGAGATTTTAAGAGGTGATGACGAGGGTCCCGTGTTTGAACATGGAAAGTACATAGTCCGAGGGGATCCAACATGGCAATTCGAGGTCACTCTCCCTAAGTATACCAATAGCTTTAGTTCTTTTAAAACCATAGTGGATCCTGTCACGGGGGACTCAAGAATGGAATCAGCACCTATTCCCACTAAGAGTCTTACGCTCCGGCACAGTTTATTGGTATATTTGTTGAACCACAACATTCTGCCGGCTTCAAGCAGCAAGAATGAAGTCCGGGTAATGGATGTGTATTTCCTAGACAAATTAGAGGCTGGTTTAGGCAATGTATCAGGGATTCCGATATCCACAATCATACTCGGTGCCATGTCAAGAACTGCAGAGTTTAAGGGGGCTAAGAAAGCACTACCCTATGCTAGGACACTAACGCGTATCTTTGAGCACTTCGGTGTAAATTTGATTGGCGAATCGTACAACACTGCATCAGCAATAGTGAACCAAGCCACAATGGACCGAATTGCCTATCGCGATGAAACGGAATTGGGTGAGGAAGAACAACAAGAAGAGGGCGAAAACAGGCAGGCCACAACTGATGCAGGGTCTTCTCAGGCTACAAATGGGCGAACAATTCAAGACATGATTGGAGCTGTGATCACTGAGATGCGTGCAATGCGTGAAGTGGTTGATCGGTTGGATAGGAGAGTACATGCAGTCGAGGGGCGATTGTCTGCGATCGAAGACAGATTGGAGGCATTGAGTGCTGGTCAAAACACAAGCCAAGTGGAGCGAAATGAACACGGAAATTAGTCACAGGCTATAATCTTTGTTTTTAGATTAATCTTTTGTAGCTAATGTGCTACGCATATGTTACAAGTCTAACACAGTTGACATGTCAATATATTGTTATTTCAATGTAGGACTTATTGTTCAGATTAAATGTTGTCTATTTTGGATTTGCTGGCAGGGAGTTTATGCCACTTTTAAAGGGAGACTCTGTCAAATTTTTTCCAAAAATATAAAGTAAATGTATATATGTATGTATATTAATCACAATAAATTACAATAAACAAATAAGCAAATCTAAGCTATAAATAATCTAAGCAAATCTAAGTTATAAATAATCACGTAATAATCATTTCATAAAGGGTTAATGCAAATAACCCCTACAAACTATATTTTTATATATTTATAATATATTTGTATAAATTAAATATAATATAAATATGTAATTATACATTTATTTAAATATTATATATTTAACATATATATAATATATATTATACATTTATGTATACGTATTTATGTAATTATACATTTGTATGCATTTATATTAACATTTATGTATATTTATAATATACATTAATATTATGTATTATGTATAATATAATACATTTATACATTTATATTAATATACATAATATTAATTATACATTTATATTAATTATATTAATACATTTATACATAAATTTAATATATGTATTTATAATATATTAATTTATACATTTATATAATATTCATTTTTAATTTATACAATTAATACATTTATATTATATTTATATTATGTATTATATACAATATAATATATTTTTGTATTTTTATATAAGTATATAAATATATTTATTTATAAATATTTATAAATTTATTACAAACACATCAATGTATATAAATATTTAAACAATAAAAATTTTAAATTACAAACAATATGAATTATACATTTATAAATAATATTAATATATATTTATAAATTATAATTTATAGATTTATATAATATTCATTTATAATTATATTAATTAAACATTTATAAATATATTTATATTACGTATACATTTATAAATACATTTACAGATTTTTTTATCAATACGTAAATACATTTATTTACAAATATTTATAAATGTATTATAAATGTCATTTAAGAAATTTAACTTTTCCACTACATAATAGCAAATTAGAGAAATTGATTAATCAATTATTAGTAGTATCAATAACAAAAAAATAAAATACTATTCTTGTTCATTCTTATTATTTATTTCACTATAAATAATAATTGCTAACTTTCTTTTTATGTCGTATATAATAAGTTACTTTTAATATAAGTAGTTGACTAACTACGAATTCTCAATTACTTTATAGATACTTAAATTATTGAATTACTAGATTAATACACTTTGCAAAAATTGTTGACGTACTAGATTAATACACTTTACAATATCGGCTACATATATTTTTTAACAACAAAGAGTTTATGGTAAATTATTAAGAATGAATTTAACAAATACACAAATTTAAAAAGTAATTTAAAAAATATTTGAATTTTTTAATGCAATTTTTCTAGGAATTCGTATTTATCGGATGCAAGATAAAGTCCAACCAAAAAGCTTGCTACATTGGTTAAGATTTATTCCCCCAAATTATTATCAACTATTGATGTCAATATTTTGGGATCTTTTTTTTTCCAGTTGTGATGAATTTAGAGCCTTAAGTAGTAAAATTTGTAGAAATTTGCAATGAAATCATAAAGCAAGAGAAAATGGCATTACAACTGAAGCCAAAAGAAAAATTTTTAGGCAAAATCTAGAATCCTGTTGTTGGAAAGCAAACAACATAGGTACATAGTGAATACTGATCACTAGCAATCATAAGTGTAAAATTGCAGCTTGCAGTGCCCACTGGACAACGGAGGCTTTGTGGTTTGATGCGAGGTACATGACCTCGCATTTCAGAAATGCGAGGTACATATACCTCGCATTTGTAAAATGCGAAGTCATTTACCTCGCATTTCTGGAATGCGAGGTCATATACCTCGCATTTCTGAAATGCGAGGTCAGCTTTTGTTTTTTAATTTTTTTTTTATTTCGGTGGTAGAAAATTGAAGGAGAGTTCGCATTCGGCAAATGCGAGCTCAAGGAACTCGCATTTGACGAATGCGAAGATCCTAAAAACAGAAATCAGTACACAAAATACCCCCTTTGTAGAATTTTTTTAAAAATCATCATAATTTTAGAAATTTGTCAAGCGAGGGTGGGATTGGCATTGGATGGAAGGGCCGACGAAATTGATGGACGTACCGGCAATGATTCCGAATGGATGGTTCTAGTGTTCACAGTTAGAAATAGACAAAACCAGGAGGCCAATCGGTTGATTTTGGGACGTGGATGATCCTTCTTGACAAGTGACAGCCAGTGCAGTACAATTCTTTTTTTTCTTGTTGCTTTTTTAAAATATTAAAATTGAACTATGTGTTGTATGCTATTTTTTTTTTGATTTATCTTGTTGTAAGATCTGATTTCATGAAGTTATAGGAATTACAAATAAAAGAAAAAGCATAAAAATCTATAAATGAAGAACCTCATCTTTTGCTAAGTTTTGTTGGACCAAGATAACCTTAATTTATTCTATATTTCTAAGAGTGGAACTTTTAGTTCCATTATATTGTTCATGTGAAAATTTGCACACATCCAAAATACTCTTATTCAATTGATCGTTAATTCAATTGTCCTTCCCTTCAGATTTTAATTCACTTTAACCTTTTTTCTAATGTTTACAGTAACTCATCCAATTTTTTTTTTATTAATCATCTAAAATCCCAGTTCTAGTTTCAAAACAACTAATTCAATTATTTTTATTAGTACTCATTTACAATCTCAATTCTGGTTTGAAAGCCACTATGCCAATTATGATTATCAATACTCAACTATAATCTGGCTCTCAGTTTTAAAGCCACTACATCAATTATGTATACGATTACTCATCTATAATCTTGCTTCCAGATTGAAATTTACTATGTCAATTACGACTATCAATACTCATTTACAATCAGAGTCCCTATTTAAAAGCCATTATACTAATTATGTATACATTTTGAGTAATCATAAACATAATTGACATACTGGCATTCAAATCAGAAGTCAAATATATTGAAAGCCACTATGTCAATTATGTTTATAAATACTCATTTACACTAGCTAACTATTATGTTTCAACTATCATAAGTCTTTGGTTAAGTAGTCTTTGGTTAAGTATTCATTTACACCTTAAAGTGTTGATTTGTCATCATTAGAGCTATCAACCACATTCTAATTATATTTACTTGCCAAACCTGCTCACTAATAAATGGACTTGGATATGAAATGAATTTTAAATGAGTATGCAATTAAACTCGTTTAATTGGTAGACATTGAGTTGACTCGACTCACCCATTTATTCCCATTTAAAAATAAATATACATTTAAACTCAAATTTTAGTGGGTGTTAAGTAGATAAATTTGAATCTTCTACCAATTTAATAACAATAAAATGTCATTATTTCTTGTCAAACAACATGCAAAAAAAAAAGTAAAATTTTAAGTGAGTTATAACTCAATAATTGAGTATACCTATACTCATTTATTAAATAGATATAAATGGATTGACTCATTTTGACCCATTAAATGGAACCTGCCCGAGTCACTTAATTATTTTCACATCTCTAGTCGTGATATAGATGGTTTTAAATGGAGAACATAGAACTGGAGTGTCAATACATAGAGCTTTACAATTCTGCACCTGATGATTGGATTTATTGCAGTGCATGCAACAAAATAAGAAAGGATGTGGATAGGAATAACTAGATTAATTGTTAACCATGATAGACTTTGTACTGACTCTTTTTTTTTTTTTTTTTTTTGGTGTAAATAGCCATGATTCACTTTATTCCCTCGAAGGAATAAAGAGACCTCTTCAAGGAAACTTGAATTCAAGATGGAAGTTGAATTTTTGTGCCATAAAAAACTCAATTTTTTTTTTTGGGAGTGAAATACCATACTACATCATTCTTGTTAATCATAAGTTGGTGAATTTTTGTCCTTTAAGGACAGGTAGCTCATTCAAATGACTTATCAAACAAACTGTTTTAGATCGTTCAGGTGACTCTTGTCAACTCCACAAACCACCAAATCTAGTCACCTACCTTTTACATTTATGAACAATGCTCAAAAGTCCCATATAGGTTATATACACGTGAAAAGATTATAATTTATAATCGTATACTTGGGCACGCCAACTTCTATTTGCATAATTAATGGAAAAGCAATAATGCAGTGGATGTACAACTCTGAACCCAAGTATGGTTTAAATCAAGACCTTCTGTCATTAAAAAAAATTTTATGTGTTCCACACAAGACGTCGAAAAAATTATACATAATGTGATTTGAATTTTATATTTTCTTTTTTAGATCAATCTTTTCTCTTAGCCTTTCAGAGATGGTCATTGTAGCTACCCTTCCTACCCAAATTCTCCAAATTCGATACACAATTTCGTCAAAATTTCAGGAAGAAAACAATAACAATGAGAAAATGAATAAATGATTCGAGCAAAGTTACATGGGTCTTAATGTAAAGCTGAAATTTTGATGCAATTAAGAGCGAGCATGGGGCTTTATTGTTTCCAATTCTCTGTTGAATGAAAGTGCTTGTCACCTGGGGAATTTTGCATGTTTAGTTGTTGGGTAGTACTGTTGATTAATAAGATACTCATTAAAACAAAATGGGCCGGCCTAAAATCCTAGTCTCAATAGCATCTAACACCACTCTATTTTGGGGCGTCAATCTGATTGGGACGCCAGTCCAGGAGAGCATTGGCAGCAAAAAGTTGAAAAAAAAAAAAAAAAAAGTGTCCCTGGCCTGGGGGAAGATTTTGATTTTTTGACTGCTCTGCCTGTGAACATGAAGAAGGTAAACCCCATGCTTCTCAGATTACTCAAATCTGGCAGGTTATTAAAATGCTTCTCAGATTACTCAAGACATCCCCAACAGATGTCTGCATTTAACATTTTCCCCCTTTTTATTACTGATGAGCTAAATTGTTCCTTTTTTTTTTTATAAAGAGGAAATACATTAACCTCCCGTAGCTGCACGACAAACAACAAAGGGAATTAAAAAAAAATTGTATTCTCACTGATAGGGTGTTAATTGTTGGTTATTTTATTGTTAATTTTCCCCTTTATCCTTGCCAAATATTGTTTTAATTATTAATATTTACTTATATTTGGTATTTGACTCAATTTCAGGAAGTGAAACAGAAAACTACAAAAATGAGGGACTTTTTGGAGATAATTGGGATTTCAAACAATCGGGCCCACATGGTACTACAAAGAGATTGCATTTCCTTTGCTAATTAGGAGATTGGAGTCCTACGGGCAATAGGAAACTAAAAGCAAGGAATTCGATAGAGTCCCACTTTTGGGTTGATTCTCAATTTCAGCAGGGGACCACAGGGATAAGAAGCTTTAGTCATTGTTGGCTTTAAAAAGGAGACAAACATACAGAGAACTCTTATCAATCAATAGTTTTAGCTTAGTTTTTAGCATAGTTTAATTTTATTCTTTCTTGGTTTCTCTTATGGCCTGGACCTCAATGAAATTACTTGAAGATTTTCTCATGAGGCGTGGCTAAGTTTGTCTGGCCAAGAACAACGAAGGACTTGGTTCTACTAAATTTGTGAGATCGAATTAGTTTTTATTTATTTTCATTATTCACTGGTATTTGTCTATCTTCTGCTTTATGTTCATATGGTTGTTTTATTATTCGATTATCCAGGGCCCGGATTCTAGATTAATTCAATAACCTGAAGCCAATTAGGATAGTTAAATCCGTAATTGTTTAATTATTCTAAACTGGTGGCAACTGGCATGATTGGGTTTGTGTCAGGGAGATAGGCAGGCTAACTTAAAGAGACCCTCGTAGCGTGTTGATTGGTTAGAATTAGGCTCTTCTAATTATTCATGCAATTAGGGAATTGAACTTCTATGGTCGTACCTAGGGTTATTTCCTGATTAGAGAAATAGTCAACGGTCGTACCTTGGCTATCGACAAATTGAGGAAGAGTTGGTTGTTTATCGCGTGTATGACAACTATAACTAATTTATCAGATAGTAACTGGAATAATCCTTGCATCTGTGATCGAATTAAGTGAACCATCTCCGAAGTTGTCTCTTGGCTAGAGTTCGTCCATTATTATTTTTATTGTGATAATTAGTTATTTGAGTTGTAGTTATTTTATTTTATTCCAAGTAATTTAGTTACTATCATTTTCAAAAACCCCCCATATCTGGAACTTGAGAAGAAGTTAAATTATCCCCAGTCCCTGTGGATTCGACCCTGCTTACCGCTATATACAGAATTTGTATTTTATTTAAGCAGGTATTTACTATTGCACAGGTTCGACGCCTGTCAATTTTTGGCGCCGTTGCCGGGGACTGGTGCCAGATTAATTTGTTTCTTTTTGAGTTCATCTTGTTTTTATTTTTTTATTTTTTATTTATTTTTCTCTTATTTTTTTATTATAGTTTATGGCTTCTAACACTCCGTATTTTGGTGATAGACTGGATTTTGTTTCCGGGGAAGGCGATGAGACTAGTTTTTTTGCTAAGTTTGCATATAAAGAGGCAGTAAACTCTATTAGAGAAAGAATGGCTGCTGCAACCTGTAAAATTTGTTATGCCAGGGATCATTCGACCGGTATGTGCCCCGAATATCAAGATAATCTGAGTGTCCCACTCAATAATTATGGAGATTTTTCACCATGGTCTCAAACGTGGTATAACCCTAATCCAAACGGGTATGATCAAGGATGGTGGGATAACTCCAGTTATAATTATACAACAGGGCCACTAGATTTTCAACAGCTAGAGTCTCAAGAACCGTCATCCATGTCAGGTATGTCTCTTGAAGAAATGGTTGAATTAATAGCTACTAACACATATCAAATTCAACAGGAGGTACATCAACTTCAACAGGAGACACAAAAGATGAATGAAGAGATGAAAGAAGCAAGGCTTGAATGGGCATTTAAAACGAGCAAATTGATTTCTCCAGTTTATGAAGAATTGTCCTCACCGACTATTATCGACCATGAGGAAGATGAGAGTGCAATTATTCTGACAAATGACATGGTACTGCAAGAGTCTCGAGAAGAAGAATCTAAAGATGTAGTTGAAAAGAAAGTTGAAGAGCAAGAATTGAGACCCCAACATCAAATGGTTCAAGTGAATGAATCCAGTGAACTATCTCCAAATGCGGTGACATCTCCTCCATTCCTTGATCAATATTTTCCTGACTCTTATTCTTTAATTCCTGTTAGTGAGATTGATTTTATTATACCAGACGATTTTGAATTTCATGCCAGGAATAAATTAAGAGTCATGATGGCAAAATATCTCGAACCAATAAGTGCTCTTGATGGAGGAGTGAGTGAAGATTTAAGATCATCACTTGTTTGTTTGGTGCCATTTACTAGTCCATGGAAGCCCGTAGCTCGTGTGCCCAAGAATTACTCTATTTACGAGGGCTATCAGGATTACATAGAAGATGAAGCATTGAAGACGAGCCACAAGATTTTATCCTCCATGAACAACACATGAAAATGTCTAGCCAAAGACATTAAAGAAGGGCGCTACTTGGGAGGCAACCCAAGACTATTTGTTTTAGTTTTCGTGCATTTTTTAAGTTTTAGTTAAGTGTTAGTGTCAATTAATGGTTTGATGTTTGGTGGCAGGGAATTAGCGGTTAGGCGTGCCCACGCCAGGTGGTCACGCCTGAAGAAAAGGAATTTTCGCTCAGGTTCTGCGAACTCCATAGTAGTTAGACGTGCCCACGCCAGATGGTCACGCCTGACGGAGGAAATTTTCGATCAGGTTCTGCGGGCTCTATGGCAGTTAGGCGTGCCCACGCCAAATGGTCATGCCGGAGGGAAAGAAACTTTTGTTCAGAATCTGCGGACTCTATAGCAGTTAGACCTGCCCACGCCAGGTAGTCACGCTTGAGGGAAAGGAATCTTCATTCAGGATCTGCGGACTCTATAGCAGTTAGACGTGCCCACGCCTAGGCCAGAGGCTCCTTATTCTAAAAAAAAAGAGAAAAAAATTTTTTTTTTTTACAAAAGCAATTTCAATTTTTGGAGAATTTCGGTAAGACTAGTTAAAAAAAAAAAAAACATTTTATTTTCTTTTTCTTCTTTTCTTCTTTCTTTTCTTTTCTTTCTTTCTTTCTTCTTTTTCTTTCTTTCTTCTTCCCCGCTGCTTTCCCTTTCCCCCTGTCCTTTTCTACTTCAGCCGCAGCCTCCATGCTCCATGCCATCAGATCGCACGCCATCAGCTCGCGGCCAAGCCGCGTCTCTCCTCCACTCTCACCTTCCAGGAGCGCCGCCCCCTCAGCTTAGCTCGCCGCACCCCACCCACGGCCTGCTCCATCACCGTGCGCCTCCTCCAGCTTCGTCCGCCGCACGCCGCGGCTCCCTTCCCCATCACGCGCAGCTCCTCCTGAGCTCGCGCGCCTCCACCGCCACCAGGAGCTCGCTGCGCCTCTCTTCACTGACCAGCTGCGCCTCACCACCAGCTCTTCAGCCCTTCACCTGCGCGAGAAGCCGCCGCCTCAGCTCGCCACTCCGCCGCTGCCATCGCGACAGCCCACGAGCCCCGCCTATTTCTCCCTCTCTCTACCGCACGTCACCTCAACCCCAGCTCATCCGCCTCACGTGCACCTCCTCCGTCGCGCCCCAGCTTCAACCCGCGCCGCCCTCCAGCCAGCTCCACCTCTGCACCTCCAAGCTCCACCGCCAGTCCACACAGCGCAAGCCACCTGTCAAATTTCTTTGACAGGTGGAGGTATTGAATTCTTCCCCAAATTAGTTTCACTCTCTGAAAGTTGTGGTTGAATTTCTTGATGGATAGACGAAGGTGATAATTTGGGCATTTTCTAGGGTAAATTTTGAACAGAGTTGGGTTTAATTGCTGACATAGTGGGGATATTTTCTGCTATTATTTGAATTTTTGGCCGGTTGATTAATTTTTCCCTGTGACTCACCAGTGGTACTGGTTGATTAATTTTAAAGTTTAAGTTCTTGCGGTTGTGTTACTGCCATTGAATTTAATTCTTTCCTGTCTGTGCACCAGTGGTACTGGTTGCAGTGTTGCTTTCCAGTTCTTAATCCTCTGTGCTGGACTGCCTATTCGATTCTTGAGTTTTGGTGCCTGAACTGTCTCTCGATTCTTACCATTAGTTGCTGGAATTGCTGGTTTCTTGGGTCATTTGCTAATTTTGGTGGGTTTAACTGGGTATTTAACTGTCCAATTGGAGACAGTTGTTGAGATTTTGGGTGGGTTTGTGTCCAATTGCTGAAATTTGTTGCGTTGTTTAGTCACTCGCACTGCTCCTAGTTGGTTCGAGTAAAACTGGTTGGACGTCCCTAGCCCGTGGAGTTTAACTGTTACATTGTTTGGGGTGATTTTCTGGTATTGATCGAATTGTTGGGCATTATTTGGGGGTTTTGGCTGCTTGAGACCTCTATTGCACCCTTAGTTGAGTAATTTTCTGGTTGGTTTGTTGAATTAGTATTGCCATTGGTTGACTCTAAGTACCTTGTTTGGGGAGTATTCAGTTTTGTGATTTCAATTGCTAAGCTCATTGGAGCACTTGCCGAGATTTTGAGTTGCATGATTTCTGCATTGACTAATATTCGGACCACCATTGCTTATTGTTTGTAATAGCTGCTTTGTTGAGATTTTCGCCTAGTCCTTAGGTGCCTGAAGTTTCCATTTTCTTGATTGGGGTGGCCGTTTATGTTGCTTCATTATCTGAGGGATGCACCAGTGGTACTGGTTGGGGTATTATAACTACATTTGTTGCCACTTGGTTCTAGTTGGTGGGCTACTTGATCGAAAACTGCCAAACATTTTGATTTAGTTGTAGTCCAAAATTTGAACTACTATTGCTGGTTTTGACGGTTTCTTGGCTCATTTGCTAATTTCGGTTGGTTGAGTTGTGTAATTTCTTATCCAATTGGAGCCATTTGGACAGATTTTGGGTGGGCAATTTTTGTCGCTCTCTGTTGATCTTTGGGAGGCATTTCTGACGGTATTCTACGTATTCAAATTGGTTGAATTCACTGCTTTGTCGAGGTTATTTTTGGTATCACTTGAGTTCTACTTTGCTGATTTCTGTCTTGCGTCCCTTGAAGTGCCTTTGGTTGGGTATTTTCTTCATTTGTTTGTTGAATTGGAAGGCTACTGTGCCACTTCCATTGCTTATTGCTGTTGGTGGCGTCTAATTGACTTGCTGGAGTATTTTACCTATTGATTTCAATTGCTAAATCTTTAGGGCATTTGTTGGGATTTTGGGTGGCTATGAGTCCATTTGCTGAAATTCGTTGCTTTGTTTAATCAGTCGCATTGCTCCTAGTTTGCTTGAGTGAAATTGGTTGGACGTCCTTTGCCTGTGGAGTTTAACTGTTACATTGTTTGGAGTGGTTTTCTGGTACTGATTGACTTGTTGGGTTTAAATTGCTCAGGGCTTTAAATTGCTAATTTGGTGAGCCATTTATTATGCACTACCCTTTTGAATTGGGAGATACCTGTGCTTATTGGGTTGATTGTTGACTTCATTAGAGGATATGGATTTCTACTGATCTGCATTTACTTGTTCCTCTATATGTTGGCAATTTTGTTTCTATTGATTGGGTTACTTGTTAGCGGCAATAGTGAGATCAAGTTTTCTTCTAGGTCCAGAATCTCTTGACCTTAGCCTACTCCAACCCAACTCAACCATTCCCCGCCTCACTCACTGCTGTGGCCCCGCCATGGTCCCCGTGATTTCAGGGAAGTACCGTTGCTCTTTTGCTTACTATTATTGTTTATTTATCACATTGAGGGCAATGTGTGAATTAGGTGTGGGGGGATCAGTTGGGGTGCTAGTATTTTTGTTTTTAGTTTCTAGAGGTTTTTCCTTTGTTTTAGTTTGATATTTATCTCCTTTTTCGTTTGTTTTCTTTTCTTTTCTTTTTCTAGTGGTCAGTCTTCATATGAATACCAAGTTTGATACTGGATTGTTGTCTCTAATTCTGCTATTGCCAAGTGTTATTAATAAAAGGGTATCAAGTTGATGTGGTTGAGTTCAGGAACATCTCTTTGGTGTATGTCAATGATTGCTTAACTTTTCCAATTTTTGGTTAACTTCTCTAGGCATAGGGAATGATTGTGGGCATTTTTCATGTGAATTGGTCCAATTATTAATTTTAGTTCTCCATGTTTGGAAATTTGAGGCTGGCTGCTGTTATCTTTGTGATATTTTCTAGTTATTGTGGTATGTTATCGTAAATAAGAGGTGACTGTACTCCACTAGTTGTTACTACTGAGTAACCGGGGATCTTCACCTAAAGTGTCGATTCTCGCGTCAAAAGGTAGTAGTTACTATGAGTGCGTGGTCCCGTAGCAATTAGAGCTGAGTAACCGGGCTCCTCCATCTATCAAATGTTGGAGTTCGCGTCAAAAGGCTCTAAGGGCTATAGACTAAGTCTTTTGTTATTCAAAAAAAAAAAGGAAAAAATAAAATAAAGATTGGGTTAGTATGTGAATAAGTCAGCTTGCCAGTTTGTGATTTTAATGTCGAGATTTTGGTTAATAGTTGGACCATTTGCTGATAAATGTGAGCAACCATTCCTTTTTCTTAGATTAGTTTGCTTTAAATTGGAAAAATTGGTGGTTGGGAAGCTAACCGGAGTGATTTTTCTTGGATCTTAACTGTGATGCTTGATATATGTTTTTCTGGGTATCTTGGCAATATGATAGTTAGAGCAATAGCCATTGTCAAATTTTGGTGTTCAATTGCTGTTCTTATGCTTGAGGGCAAGCATGATTTAGGTGTGGGGGGAATTGATAGGGTGTTAATTGTTGGTTATTTTATTGTTAATTTTCCCCTTTATCCTTGCCAAATATTGTTTTAATTATTAATATTTACTTATATTTGGTATTGGACTCAATTTCAGGAAGTGAAACAGAAAACTACAAAAATGAGGGACTTTTTGGAGATAATTGGGATTTCAAACAACCGGGCCCACATGGTGCTACAAAGAGATTGCATTTCCTTTGCTAATTAGGAGATTGGAGTCCTACGGGCAATAGGAAACTAAAAGCAAGGAATTCGATAGAGTCCCACTTTTGGGTTGATTCTCAATTTCAGCAGGGGACCACAGGGATAAGAAGCTTTAGTCATTGTTGGCTTTAAAAAGGAGACAAACATACAGAGAACTCTTATCAATCAATAGTTTTAGCTTAGTTTTTAGCATAGTTTAATTTTATTCTTTCTTGGTTTCTCTTATGGCCTGGACCTCAATGAAATTACTTGAAGATTTTCTCATGAGGCGTGGCTAAGTTTGTCTGGCCAAGAACAACGAAGGACTTGGTTCTACTAAATTTGTGAGATCGAATTAGTTTTTATTTATTTTCATTATTCACTGGTATTTGTCTATCTTCTGCTTTATGTTCATATGGTTGTTTTATTATTCGATTATCCAGGGCCCGGATTCTAGATTAATTCAATAACCTGAAGCCAATTAGGATAGTTAAATCCGTAATTGTTTAATTATTCTAAACTGGTGGCAACTGGCATGATTGGGTTTGTGTCAGGGAGATAGGCAGGCTAACTTAAAGAGACCCTCGTAGCGTGTTGATTGGTTAGAATTAGGCTCTTCTAATTATTCATGCAATTAGGGAATTGAACTTCTATGGTCGTACCTAGGGTTATTTCCTGATTAGAGAAATAGTCAACGGTCGTACCTTGGCTATCGACAAATTGAGGAAGAGTTGGTTGTTTATCGCGTGTATGACAACTATAACTAATTTATCAGATAGTAACTGGAATAATCCTTGCATCTGTGATCGAATTAAGTGAACCATCTCCGAAGTTGTCTCTTGGCTAGAGTTCGTCCATTATTATTTTTATTGTGATAATTAGTTATTTGAGTTGTAGTTATTTTATTTTATTCCAAGTAATTTAGTTACTATCATTTTCAAAAACCCCCCATATCTGGAACTTGAGAAGAAGTTAAATTATCCCCAGTCCCTGTGGATTCGACCCTGCTTACCGCTATATACAGAATTTGTATTTTATTTAAGCAGGTATTTACTATTGCACAGGTTCGACGCCTGTCACTCACTGATATATCATCTACATTATTCTACTTATGTGAAGGGTATGATGCGAGAGTACCTCTTTTATGCTTTCGATTGGTAAGCCTGGCTTTGCCAATTAGGCCGAGCAATGTCGTTCGTAAGAATTTTTTTTTTTTTTTTTAAATGTAGGAAAAAACCATCAAACTGCCACTGAAAATTGAAAACTAAAAGAATCATCATCTTATAAGCACTTCAAATAAAAAAAAGTAAAAACAGAAAAAAAAAAGAAAGCTAGTTAGTTATTTTCCGTCTGACAGATAAATCCCAACTAATAAATAAGTTTGTGGTTCTTTTCCTCAGTACAGGACTTAGACGGTTCCTAATTCTTCAATGCAAAATTTTTTAAAAAAAAGGTATATTTGTTTTGCGCATGAAGCTTCCAAAATCTTTAAAATTTTCATGTTCCAGGCTGCAATTGTTCTTAGTTGTGAATAGCGTACACTTTTGCTAATATGATTGAGAGTGTGAATTTTTAGGCGGGCAATAGATAGAGAAAAAAAATGAAAATTTAAAATAATGCAAGTTGGGTGCAATTACAGAATAAGATTAAAGTTTTTATAATTTACCCTAACATGTTTTCTAATTTGTCAAAGTTAACGGCGGCCGCCACCCTAAATACCGCTCACATGTACATCCCTCCACCCAAAAATTTTCTACGTCAATATTATTATTGTTAATTTTCAATTTTGCTATGGTCTCAACTCAACTAAGTGTGGATTGTTTTGCACATTCACATTTCTTGGTTATTTCTCAGATCCAAGAAGTGCCCTAAATGAGCACGTTCACAACATATACGTGCAGCATGCATGACGTCCTTAATTTGCTTCATTTCATGGCGGCACCGCAATGAACCGCCGACTCATTCATGGCGGCTGTCCGCTGAGTCCCAGTACTCATACAAAATCCTCTTTTGATGAAGTCACTTGGAATGTTTAAGTAGCACGCTTTCACCAATTGTCATGCACTAGTAGGTGAAAATATCTCATTCAGGTTGCTATCTTTTTGAGGGTGTGCTAAACAAAATATCTTGAAGACCAAAGAAGTAAGAGGCAGGCTAAAGGGCTTGAAGGCAGTTGGCAGTTGGCAATGGGCATAAAATGGGAGAGGAAGCCAATTAGCAATTTCGCTCCCATCTCATCCCCACCCAAAAAGCCACGGCCCCACTGCTGTACGTCACCACCAAAAAAATCCATAAATACCACAACCTGTTCCCAGCAATTTCCCTACCAGTGTTCTCTACCGGTAAATTCTGCCAGTGTTCTGCTTTTAATAATATTACTGCCACTTTTATACGTAATTGCCCATATAATATACATACTGCGAGCACTGAGAAATGAGGGGACAAACCGGTACTGTTGTTTTGGCCTTCCTCTTGGTATGGGCCTTCAACCTCAAGCTCGCCGAGCTGCCGATTTTCGTACCGCAGAGCAGGGCGGACGACTCAGTAGCCCCACAGCCACAACCCGTGCCCAAAATTCCCGACATGGCAACTAAGCTGCAGTGGGGGCAGATGGTCATCGGAGTTTGTTTTCCGGCTGTTAATACCGCCTTGCTAGCTCTCCATACTCCGGCGCCTCTCCCCAGGACCTTTCCCTGGTTCTGCCTGACATTCGAGCTGGCCCTTTTTGCTTCCTTGGTGTCTATCTACATTCGACGCCGTTCCGAGAAGGCATCTCTCATCCTGGAGCATCTTGCTGTACTCTTCGGCGCTACGGCCTTCCTCCTAGCCATTTCAATGCCTCTTCACACCCCAATGATTGAGATATGCATCGCCGTCGGCTGCATTTGTTTCTTCATAATCGTCATTGCCAATCGTTCTCTGCGTGACTGGTACACCTCTGTTTTTTTTTTTTTTGGATTTTGCAGTTATTTGGTATTGTTATGTTTTTTGTTTTTCTTAATGCATGGAGAATTTGATGCATTTGAATCAGGGTTTAAGAGGGAGAATGGTGCTTTTGCTGGAGACATTTAAACATCTTCTGCCACGGTTTCATGACTTGATGATGAGACATGTCCTTTTTCAGTTAAAATAACATCTCTCTTTGTATGGTCTTTTCTTGAAGTTGTTTCAGGAGACATGAATGTGTAATGATTACTACTGTACTTTAAGTTTCTTAATTTTTGGGAATGTTGAAATGATGCTTTGATTGGATTTCTTTTATGTGTGACTGGATCATGTCTTAGGGCTGTTAATCGAGCCGAACTTACTTGGCTCGTTAACTAAACGAGCATGTTTTGAGTTCGAAATCGACTCGTTAACCAAAATTAACGAGCGAGATCGAGGCTTAACGAGTCGAGTTCTAACGAGCTTTCGAGCTAATCGATTGATTTAACAGCTCTAATCATGTGGGTTCGATTCCAACATACTCGTTACACTTAATAAATTATGAGTTCCTGTGCGAAAAAAAAAAAGGATTCCTATTGCTTTTTTTTTTTTGGTAAGCTCATCTTTTGTATTGATGAAGAATCTTATAAGAGTGCGCCACAGAGGGGATTACCCAAAGCAATACATCAGGATTACAGTAAACAAATTAAACTAACCAGTCCATGGATGCCGTAAATTATGTGAATCCAAGCAATCAAAAATCAAGCTAAAGTAGCTTCATACCAAGTGATAATCGCAAAAGGATGAATTGATTGATGGGAATTACATTAAGAAAGAGTCAAACACAAAGCAGCGAATCTTTCCCTCTCTCTCTCTCTCTCTCTCGTCTAGTAAGTATCATTAGTAGATGCCTCATGCCCAAAATTATTTTGGGCATGTGATAGAATATCTTCACGAATTGATTGCCTAAAATAATTCTGGTTTCCTTTTTCCTCCAGATTAGGGATGACTAGAATTTTATAAAATCCTAGTACGTTACGAACGGGAGTTACGCTCAATGATGGTGGAAGGTCTCCTGCACAATTCGGGACATTTTAGAGTCTCTAGGGGCAAAATGGACCTTTTGTTTCAAGTTTCTAGTACTACCAAAATGTAAAAAAAAGTGTCACCATTGCCACGTTTCTTTTAGGTTGAAAAGTAGCACTAAATCACGTACTCTTATCGTTTGGTGCCATTTACACTTTGTCTTTTAATGTTATTTTTGCTGCACTTTCCCCCTTGATCAACACTAAAAGTCTAGTAAAAAGATATTAATGACCTCAATGTAACAATTAGTAGGAAAAATATTTGAAAAATTAGTAGTAAACATAGAATCTATTGCAAAATTTAAAATAGAATCATTTCATTTACAAAAAAAAACAATATTTTTTTTTTGCTAGAGAGAATGTCCTCGAAAATGGGATCTAATACTTGAAACAAATCACATGCCTATGGAATTCATTATAGATTTCAAAGTAGAATCATTTCATTTACAAAAATATAGAATTACCAACAAAGAGTATCATATAATTTAATAACAAAAAAAATCCATTTATCAAAATTTTCAAATGTCCACCACATGGGTATGAGAGTTATTTTATCACATTTATATTTAACCTCTACTTATTGATGTTAATTTGAGGAAGGATAATTTTAACATTGTGAGATCTTTTTTTAATAAAAGTGAAATATTTTGATAACTTAGTTCTTGATTTCCCCAAAAGAATTGAATCGAAAAATATGGGTGATATGAGAAGCTTGGGCAGAGTAGAGAAGGGTGGAGGAAAATGGAGATAAGGACAAAGATAGAAGTTTTGACTTTTTTTTTTTAAAAAAAACGGAAAAAGTCGATGTAACTTAACAGAGGAGACAAAAGTGTATCAAAAATAACGTCCCGGCGCACGTCACCCCATCCCATCTTAAGGGGCTGAGGATTGGAAATAAAAAATAAATAAAAAAAAAAAACCCATTTTCCATCACTTCTTAAGTGGGGCGCCGAGGATTGGAAGCGAAATATTAAAAAAAAAAAAAAATCATTTTCCATCACACCATTTTCCACCAGAAAACCCATGGCCCACCCCATCTAGGCCCCACAACCTGTAGTATAAATTCCAATCCCCTGCCAGTGCCCAGTGGTGCAGTAGAAATCCCTCCCAATTTTTTCTCTACCAATAAATTCTGTCAGTCGTTCTGCTTGCTTTAATAATATTACTGCCAGTTTTATACGTAATTGCCCAAATAATATACATGCTGTGAGCACTGAAAAATGGGGGGAGAATCCAGTACTGTTGTTTTGGCCTTCCTCTTGGTATGGGCCTTCAACCTCAAGCTCGCCGAGCTGCCGATTTTCAGACGGCAGAATAGGGCGGACGACTCAGTAGCCCCACAGCCACAACCCATGCCCATCGCCATCGACGACGACCTCGAGCGAGGTACAAGTGAAAGACTACCTGACTCTGATGACCATGGTCCCATAATACCCGACATGCCTGCCAAGCTGCAGCGGGGCCTGATGGTCATTGGAGTTTGTTTTGCGTCCGTTAGCGTCGCCTTGCAAGCTCTCCAATCTCCGGCACCTTTCCCCAGGACCTTTCCCGGGTTCTGCCTGACATTCGAGCTGGCCTTTTTTGCTTCCTTGGTGTCTATCTACATTCGACGCCGTTACGAGAAGGCATCTCTCATCATGGAGCATCTTGCTGTTCTCTTCGGCGCTACGGCTTTTCTCGTAGCCATTTCAATTGCTCTTCACACCCCAATGATTGAGGTATCTATCGCCGTCGGCTGCATTTCTTTCTTCATAATCATCATTGCCAATCGTTCTCTGCGTGACTGGTACACCTCTGTTTTTTTTTTTTTTTGGATTTTGCAGTTATTTGGTATTGTTACGTTTTTTTTTTTCTTAATGGAGTATTTGATACATTTGAATCAGGGTTTAACAGGGAGAATGGTCTTTTCGAAAAAAAAAAAAACAGGGAGAATGGTGCTTTTGCTGGAGACATTTAAACATCTTCTGCCACGGTTTCGGGACTTTTTTTTTTTTTGTCGACACGATAGAATTCCTATAACCTAAACTAGCCTATTCTAGAAGGAAAGGAGACTTTTTTTTTTTGTCGACACGATAGAATTCATATAACCTAACTGGTTAATGAAGACCGTCACATATTGTGACAAATTTTATGGGAAGCAAGGTTCGAACCCTTGACCTTCCGCACCACCAAGCCTAAGAAAGCTTGGGATGACCACTGAACCAAAGGCCCAATGCCACGGTTTCGGGACTTGATGAAATAACATCTCTCTTTGTATGGTCTTTTCTGGAAGTTGTTTCAGGAGACGTGAATGTGTGTTGTTTCAATAATGAGTACTACTGTACTTTAAGTTTCTTAATTTTTGGGAATGTTGAAATGATGCTTTGATTGGATTTCTTTTATGCGTGACTGGATCATGTGGGTTCGATTCCAATCATTTGACCTATGGAACGAAGTGTCTATTATATTATACGGATGTAGCTGCAGTATGTTTACTAGTCAAAAAATAGGTGTGGAAAGTTGCTGCGGTATGATTGTGGCCACAAACAATAGGAAAAGTGTGTTGGATGGACACGTGTAAAGAACTTTTTGACTTGCAACCTGAAGATAGTTGGGCATTGAAGGGGATTCCAACCGTAAATGTGAAATGTGGAGTGCCTAAATTGAGCAACTGGCAAAGTGAGAGGGTCTTGCGCAAAAGTAAGGACAAGGAAAAAAGGCGCGAAGCTTGGCGGAGAAGCTAAACACTGTAGGCATATAAAATGAAGAATTTAATAAATTTAGACATTAAATTTATAATGAATAAATTATGGATTCCAACCTCAGGTGTTAAATTTATAATGAATAAATTATTACTTTATTTTAAATAAAACCCGTAAACCTGGTTTGTTAAATTATACCTATTATTATTTATTATACAGGTATATTATGAGTACTTATTAACTAAGGTACTAAGTTTTAATCATTAATAAAATATCTTATCATTATTTCAAATAAACTTCCTAATACTACTTTGAGATAAGGTTTTAATGTAAAAATTGTACATGTATTCCAAAAAATAGTAAATTTTGATCCTTAATCATTTTTATTACCATGTTATTAGTAAGAATTATTATTTATGTATAAAAACTTACTATTATTTGAACTAAACTTACTCTTTTAAAAGTAAGCTTGGGATATAAAGTAGTAATCTATTTATTTAAAAATTAAGTTTAATATTTATTCAATTTACCTTTTGAGGTATAAAAGTTACTAATCTATTAGGCTTAACTTACTATTTTAGATGGGAAACTTACTTCCATAATTTTAGGTATTATTCTATTTAAGTGAATAGGTCCAACGACAAATCAAATGTTCGCTAAAAGTGGAACAATCTATTATATTAGGTAAAAACTATTTCGCTATCATAACTATCGTTACTAAAGCATCTATATCTATATGTATTACAGAGGGGGTTTTGGATAAGGAGCTTTCAAAATTGTCAAAGGTCTGAATGCTATTTTAATAGAATTTTACATTTTTATAATTAAGAAATGTTTATCTCTTAACTAATCATGTAACCGCTCCTACAAATCCTATAATCATGCTCATGTTTTTCCCACATTTTTCCACGTTTTTCTCACTAACCCATAAAATTCAAACTCCTAAACTTTAACTAATAGATAATAATCACCATTGTAAAATTCACATCTGACATTTATTATTGACATTTATCAACTATTAATTTAAGAAATTTGCAACTATAAAAGTCAAATATTCAAAATTCAGGAGACTATTTAAATTACAATTTTCACAATTCAACGTATCTTATTGTCATAATATATTTTACTCTCACAATCATTCACAAATTATAAAGGGATGCAAAAAATAAATAACTTTTTTAATAAAAAATTAATTCAAAGGTAGTTAATTCACACACACAGACACACATATATACATATATATATATTCTCATAATATAAACTAAAATTATAAAAAATTAGGAGGCTAACTTTGTTTTACACAATATGAATTAAAATTTTTAAAACTTTGGGAAGAGGGGACCTATGGCCCCCATTAGCCCCCTATTTGTTTCGAAGTGTTTGGATAGCATATATTTTCAAATAATATTTCGCTTGCATCATAAACACATTTTTTAACCCACCGTTTTATATTTTCAATCACCTTTTTATCTTACATACATCACATCACAAAATGTACTATCGTAATTATTACAAATAATATTTCAAATAACACTCTATCCAAACAAATTTCAATAGCATCTTAATTTCAATATCATTTTTACTTTTCAAATTTACAGTTTTATCTGTGATTGTATAGCATTATGATATAGTAGTAATACAAAAGAAATACCATGTAAATGATGATAGTTTTTTTTCAAATAAACAAAGTGGTTTACGAATATTCCTATCTAGCTAGCAAAAGGGTAGTTAGGATATTTAAAAATCTTGCTACACAAACAACAAAAGTAAGGTATGTTAGTGATATTTTTAAAACTTTAGGGGTGTCAGGCGAAATGAAGAGAAACCTCAAGGGAGGTTTACAACATTGGCTTACTGAATACACTTATTTATGCCAATTATACTCTTTATACTAATTATATTTTTAAACTAAATTACTATTTATGCATATTTTAAAACTTCAAATTTAATTGCTATTAGCGAAATTATATTGATGTGTTTTTATACGAGTAGTATTTTATTATTTTGGATACTACTTTAATTAGAATTTAGTTTAAAGGCATTCACTGGAGTTTGGATGCATCCAGAGAGCACCGATCGATGTATCTTCATGCATAAATTGGAATAAATATGCAACTTAATTTTTTTTAAAAATAAATCACTACTCTATATCCGAAATTTACTTTTTGGAGAGTAGGTTTAGTTCATACTATTTTTCGTAGTATTTTAAAATATATAAGTACAAAAAAATTTTAAATTATACCTATAATCATGTATTATACGAGTATATTATGAATACTTACTAACTAAGGTATTAAGCTTTAATCATTGATAAAACATCTTATCATTATTTCAAATAAACTTCCTAATACTAGTTTGAGATAAGTTTTAAAGTAAAATAGTACATGTGTCCCATAAATCAGGAAATATTGATTATTAATCAAATTTGCCATGTTATTAGTAATAATTACTATTTATGTATAAAAACTTACTATTGCTTGAATGAAACTTGCTATTACTTGAAGTAAAATAGTACATGCATTTGCTTGCCTTTTGCTTTGGCTAATTATAAAATTAGACATAATTGTAGAAACCTCCTATAGGTTTTGACATATTCATACGGTCTTCTCTAACATTTACAAAACTATACAAAACTCCAAAGACTCTAAGATTTATATTACAAATTTAATTCCAACAAAATTTACTAACATTAAAAAAATTACTTTACATGGGGGAGTGAAGTGAAAAAATGGGAGTATAATAATATCCCTTAATTGTTTATTCCATAAATATTCCTTATACATGTATGTGAGTTGAATTTGTTTAATAATGGAAATAATTTTGGTGTAATGGGCCATTTTTTTGTGCAGTTGGAGCATATTTGGCCTGAATAAAGCTATTTCTAAGATTTTGCTTGAATACCTAAATTATTTGTACTGTTGGCAGATTTACCTTTAATATAATAATAATAAAGCAAAGCACAACATTATTATTCGCTAGCAAAGCACAACATTATTTCCTTTCCCTTCTATATTCTCTGTTCATGCAGCACTTTCCCACGACATTTCTCTACTTTTCATTGCTTTTTTATTCACAATGTTAATCCAAATGGATACATGATTTTATTAATTTCAAATGGATAGCTGAATAAAACCAATTAATTAGTGGCTATTAAATGGACAAATTTCGACTACCTATTTATAATTAATTCAATTAGACGTAAATTCAAATTCATTAGTAAGCAAATGAATTTGAATTCGTATACACAATAATTATATCAAAGTTTTTGCAAAGCCATATCTATCCAGTGTTTCCTATTCTTTAATTTTCATTTATTAAAAGTTTTGGAAACAAAATTGGTTTTCATTTATTAAAAGTTTTGGAAACAAAATTGATTACAGTAAAACAAACTGCCAACTATTTATTAAACACTCATGTGAAAGTAATTTAAAAATTGGTTACCTTTGTCTGCTTGACATTTAAACCAATTTTTTTATCATAATTTTTTATTATTATCACACCCATTCGGTGTGTCATAACCAGTGCTCAGAATAATCTCTGGAGTTTTAAGAATCATTATACAACTTTCAAAACAAACAAATTCATTCAAAATTTTTATTTGGAATAATTTCATAAATCAAATCGCGGTCACTTTCTGTAAAGTATCACTTTTTCATAAAAGACTAGCTCTTTATGGGTTTCATCCATTATAAGAACAGAGTACCCATTTTTCCATAAATAAATTTATTTATCGGATAAAATAAAAAATAAACTTGTTTTTCATTTCAATAAAATACCAGTTCTTTATGACTTTCCTCTATTATAAGAACAGAGTACCCTTTTTTCATAAACAAATTTATTTATCGAATAAAATAAAAATAAATTCATTTTTTAATAAAAGACCAACTCTTTATGGCTTTCCTCCATTATAAAAACAGAGTACCCATTTTTTCATAAATAAATTTATTTATCGGATAAAATAAAAAATAAACTTGTTTTTCAATAAAACACCAGCTCTTTATGACTTTCCTCTATTATAAGAACAGAGTACCCTTTTTTTCATAAACAAATTTATTTATCGAATAAAATAAAAATAAATTCATTTTTTAATAAAAGACCAACTCTTTATGGCTTTCCTTCATTATAAAAACAGAGTACAACCCGTTTTTCAACAAAACACCAATTCTTTATTACTTTTCTCCATTATAAGAACAGAGTATCCATTTTTTAATAAATAAATTTATTTATCAGATAAAAAAATAAATTTATTTTTTAATAAAAAACCAGCTTTTTATGGCTTTTCTCCATTATAAGAACAGAGTACCCATTTTCTCATAAACAAAATTATTTATCGGATAAAATAAAAATAAATCCGTTTTTCAATAAAATACCAACTCTTTATGACTTTCCTTCATTATAAGAACAGAGTACCCATTTTTTCATAAATAAATTTATTTATCGGATTAAATAAAAATAAATCCGTTCTTCAATAAAACATCAGTTCTTTAATAAAACACCAGTTAGCGACAACAACTTTATCAAGAAGTAGAAAGTTTGACGCTATTAAGAGGCTTATAGCAAGGAAAAGGACAATACCTCACAAAAAATTGGAGCCATTATATACTCTGCGAGGCAAGGACTTTTATCGCTTAAAATTCTCGCCAAAATGAGTGTGGGAAAGCTTCCCTCCAAATACTGATTTTAGTGGGCCAAAGTTTCTATGTTATTGGTGAGAAATCATGGGTGTTTTTTTATGAAAATTTCAAAATTTTGCTCCCTTCCAATTTTTAGCAAGCCGCGCATTGAAAATTTTTTAACCATTCCCGGCACAACACTTGTCAAGCGTAGCACCACATGAATTCCAAGCCTTCCATACTTGCAAGGCTACTTTCCCAAATATTATTGTTCTCAGATCAGAGCCCTCGAAAGTTTAATCGCAACCTCCCCTACAACTTTCTCCTTCTATCTCTCTTTCCCTCTCTATTAATTTTCAGTTTCCCGTAGACATATGGTTCCTCTTTTCCTCTCTAGCATCTAGATCTGAATTTATACAATCATAGACACACTTTAAAGACCCTTCCGATGCAATGGCAGACTTCAAGGAAAAGCGATGGTGTAGGTTTTTTAAGCAGATATGTTATTTTCATCTCTGTTTTGTCAATTGCCTTTTTCTTGCATTTTTGGTCAATTTAACAATCGCAAGATAAACTTTTTGAAATTGTAGGCTTCTACTTCAGTGGATTAGAGTGAATGGGCATCTCAGTTGGAGTAGAGAAAGGGGTCTTTACTCTTATTATACATTAGCTGATATCTTTAGTTTATGGTTTCATGTCCAATGTTTGTCAGTTAGTTGACAAAAGTCTTTAATAATGGTAGCATTGTCCCTTTTTTTGTACACAGTATAATATCTATGCTATTTGCTTTCATATTTCAGGTTACTAGCGCTTTAAGAGTGTATCATACACTACTTTCAGTATGCCATTCCTAGATGTTTTATTTCAGCATGCTAGACGTTTTAGCTTCGGTGTTCAAGTATAGTGTTTTGCTGCTGTATTTGTTTATATTTGTGTTTCTGAGTGAACTTCATTTATCTAATGCTATCTGTGTACAGGTTAACTTCTTAAGCCAAGTTCGTTTAAGTCACGAGGGAGATGGGCCGAAAGTGGCAAAGCGTTTAATCGAGGTGTATTTTGCACTATTTAAGGTATGGAAAAAAAAGTGTTGTGCTTGTTTTCTTTGATGAAAGTTAAGGATTTCAAAGATCTAGTCAATTAACATGTAAGACACGTTAGTTTTGTGCAACAAGTTAATATGCTAGTCTCTATTTCAGGTATTGATTTCTGATGCCAATAGGGAGCATGGGACAAACAAATGCAGTAAAGAAAAAGCTAGAAAAATTTCTAGTTCAAAATGTAATCCAAAGAATGCTCCTCCAGAATCTCACGTTGAGATGGATTCCCGAAAAGGGAAAGATTGTACACTTTATTTAGTATATGTTTGTTATGAAGAATCAACTTTTCTCTATATAATTTTTTTGAACTAATTCTTCCAAGTTGGTGCTGTGTTTTGTGACTAAAGGATCCAACTTGAAAGTGAATTGAAGTAGTTGGGAAAGTGTTATTGAGAATTGGTGATGAAGCATGCACTAAATTAAACATACTTGTGTGTTAAAATGTGGGTGTGATTAATCAAGTGGTACAGGATTTGTCTGAACCAGTGTGCTTGCAGATAATTATTATATCAGTTCATCATGCTGCTTGTGGTTATCTCCTTATATGGTGTTGAAAGATACTTTAGGCACTCTGTATAAGTTCTCTTTCTTCCATTGCAGGGTGTGAATAGAGCATTTCCTTTTGTTTCTAGCGATGAATCTGACAAGATTATTGAAACCCAGACGCCAATCTTATTTCAGCTGGTAAGCTTAGTTCCTAATTGCCCAGAAAGAATGAAAATTTTATGCGGATAGTATAATGTGGTGTTCCTCCTTTCAAAAATTTGTTTGCCCTTTTTTAGGTTCATTCTAGGAGCTTTAATGTGGGAGTTCAAGCATTAATGCTTCTTGACAAGATCTCTACCAGAAATCAAATTGTTAGTGATAGATTCTACCGAGCCTTATATTCAAAACTCTTGCTACCAACTGCCATGAACTCTTCAAAGGTGAGTTGAGTTGTAGTAGTTCTTAGAAAGTTTCTGCCAGTTTATTTGTTATGTTTGTGTTTCAACGCTTGCAAATCAACCTGTTTTGGATTCTTATTTGACAATTTGCCTTACAAGTTTTGTGTTTTCTAGTTCCACTTCTATCTGGAACATAATTTCAGCATGATCAAGTGGCTTTTTGAAAATTTTTCCTCACTTGCTCTTGAATGCTTTCTTTATTCGTGTAGACTTATTAGAGAGGGTCCTAATTGTACCACTTCTTGACTATGATATTTGTTCAATTTGTTAATCTTCAAGAGGAAATATTTATTGGGCTACTTCTAAGGGCGATGAAAAATGACATCAATCTAAGGAGGGTCGCTGCTTTCTCTAAGCGTTTGTTACAGGTTTGTGATAGCGTTGATCTTTTGTTTGCTTGTGGTTTTTGACGCAATTTAGTTCATTAAGTTAATAATTGTCAAGGGAATCCTTGATCTCGAGGAATCTTAACTTGAGAACTATTTGGAAATTTAGTTCATTAAGTTAATATTTTTGTTAAAGGAAACAGCCTTGGCGTTACTTTATAATTGGTTTCATGTCAATTGGGGTCATAATGATTTCTTCATCTTAAGCACATGCTACCAACTTATAGTTTGAAATTCAGTTCACATTTTGTACTTGTGGTTAATAAAAGTGATCCTTAGCATTTCTTTTAAAGTCCCTCATTTTCATTTCTTTTCATGCAACAATATGAGGATCAATGTCTTAGTTGATATATGTAGGCTAATGCAGGTTTAATTTATCTAACTACCAATGTAAATTTTTGTTTAATAATTTTTTTTCCATTGGACTCTATAGGTTGATGGTGGATTGTAGTAAACCTGGCTATGAAGCTCTTAGAAGCTACTTCGATTATGGACTTCGCCAATTCATGCAAACATGATACTCATTATATATCGGCAGAGGGTCTATCTTAACATTTGTTATCCCTGGCAATTTTGGTTGTACATATTAAAGCCTAATTAGGATTAGGATTTGATTTGAGTATCTTTGTGCTTTGTACTGTTGATAGTATTGGTTGTAATATATTGTTGCTCGTTTTGTATTTGTAATGATAAATTGGTTTGTTATTTCGTATAAAATTTTGCTATACTTCAATATTGACATTAATGATACCTCTTGCTAAAAAAATGGTTGAAAAAAAAAGTAGCAACTACAATCACAAAGCTGCTTTTGGCAACTTTCTTGCAAGAAAATCATCTAGCTGCATTTGATTGTCTTTGGTAAGGGGTCGATGGTTTCTAATTAGAGAAGAAACTTTCCTGGCCAAAAATGTCTTATTATAATGGAGAAAAGTTATAAAGAGCTAGTGTTTTATTGAAAAAACGGATTTATTTTTATTTTATCTGATAAATAAATTTGTTTATGGAAAAATGGGTACTCTGTTCTTAAAATGGAGGAAAGTCATAAAGAGTTGGTATTTTATTGAAAAACGGGTTTATTTTTATTTTATCCGATAAATAAATTTATTTATGAAAAAATTGGTACTTTGTTCTTCTAATAGAGGAAAGCCATAAAGGACTGGTCTTTTATTGAAAAATAGATTTATTTTTATTTTATCTGATAAATAAATTTATTTATGAGAAAAGGGTACTCTGTTCTTATAGTGGAGGAAAGCCATAAAGAGCTAGTCTTTTATGGGAAAGTGATACTTTACAGAAAGTGACCGCGATTTGGTTTATGAAATAATCCCAAATAAAAATTTAGAATGAATTTATTTGTTTTGAAAGTTGTATAACGGTCATTAAAATTCCAGAGATTGGCAAAAAAATTTTGGGGTTACAGAAAAGCAGAGAGAAGAAGGAGAAGAATTGAGCTTTTTATCCGTTGCAATTGTTCCGTTAAAAATGGCTCCATTCGGTTTTATCAATTTTTTGTTGAGTAAAATCATTGTTCTAACGATCAATTCTTCATTTCTCGTTAATTGTCCTTAATTGGCCAAAATTACGAAATTTTGAGGATGCAATATGTTTGGGGTGAAACTTTGAGGATGAAATTGGTCAACCACCCAAATTTTGAGGATAAAAAAGTGCATTTTTTCCTATAAGATATTTAATCAAATGTTATTTCTTGTTTTAATTTTAGTTATGACTAAACTACATATTTATCAAATAGACATACCTTTATAATTAAAGTTAATATTTGATATTTTAGGATACCATATATTTAAATAGATGAAAATTATTTTGAACATAATATATTAAAATAATTTTATTTGTCAATCATTTTGGCCCTCTCTCAAAGGAAAAAAAATCTTGGCTTCGTCACTGTCTAGGAGGAAATTGGAGCATATTGCTAACAAAAGATTGTGAAAATTTACCTTTATATCCTAATTATTTGAAAAAAAATCTAATGAACAAATTTTGCAAAAGAAACCTTGTTTCTTACCAACAAATTAAGTAACTAATAAAATCACCTTTAATATTGCTTTAACATATTTAATTTATGTTAAATACAAATTTTACCAATTTCTCTTTTGTAAAAATATAAGTGTATCACTTTTTCAATTTTAATTACAAACATTTATGTTTTTTACATAAATGTAGTGATTCAGAGTAAAATGCCCATAAATAGTTAGTATTTTGTTGATGTAATGCAAAAAAATCCATAAATAGTTGGTATGTTATGGGCGCAATCTTTTTTACTTTCACATATTTAAAATTTGTTAAATGCAAAATCTACTAGTTTTCCTTTCATAAAAATATAAGTATAATACTTTTTTAATTTTATTTACAAATATTTATGTATTTTACATAAATGTAATGATTCAGAATAAAATACCCATAACTAGGTAGTATTTTGTTGATGTAATGCAAAAAACTCATAAAGAGTTGGTATGTTATGGGCAAAACTTTTTTACTTTCACATATTTAAAATTTATTAAATACAAAATTTACTAGTTTCCCTTTCGTAAAAATATTAGTGTAACACTTTTTCAATTTTAGTTACAAATATTTATGTATTTTACATAAACGTAATGATTTAGAATAAAATACCCGTAAATAGCTAGTGTTTTGTTGATATAATGCAAAAAACTCATAAAGAGTTGGTATGTTATGGGCAAAACTTTTTTACTTTCACATATTTAAAATTTATTAAATACAAAATTTACTAGTTTCCCTTTCGTAAAAATATTAGTGTAACACTTTTTCAATTTTAGTTACAAATATTTATGTATTTTACATAAATGTAATGATTTAGAATAAAATACCCGTAAATAGCTAGTGTTTTGTTGATATAATGCAAAAAACTCATAAAGAGTTGGTATGTTATGGGCAAAACTTTTTTACTTTCACATATTTAAAATTTATTAAATACAAAATTTACTAGTTTCCCTTTCGTAAAAATATTAGTGTAACACTTTTTTCAATTTTAGTTATAAATATTTATGTATTTTACATAAATGTAATGATTCAGAATAAAATACCCGTAAATAGCTAGTGTTTTGTTGATGTAATGCAAAAAAAAAAATCATAAAGAATAGGTATGTTATGGGCAATATATTTTTTACTTTCATAAAAATCAGTTTATGTTAAATACAGGACAACCAATTTTCCTTTCGTAAAAATATTAGTGTAACAGTTCTTCAATTTTAGTTACACATATTTATGTATTTTACATAAATGTAATGATTCAGAGTAAAATGTCCATAAATAGATAGTATTTTGTTGATGTAATGCCCGTAAATAGATAGTACTGCTTATGCTTCCTTTTCGGTGTTTTATTCGTAGGCCCATTATATTTATGTTAATTCCGTCTCACCCTAACACATTTCCAACTTCTTTGTTACGTGCCAACTTCTTTGCCATATAATTTACTTTCCACACCTGTCTTTGGCATATGTGAATACACTACAGAATTTACCTATATTATACTGTACTATAATTGGAGATTGTAATTTCGATTGCAATGATTGGTCCCGTGGCAAAAAGTGATCATTAAAAAGGTTGATGGTCAAAAGACAAGGAAGCGCCTATCGCCTTCCCTATTATTATTGTATTTGAAGATGTACTGTGAGTTGATCGGGCGAGAATTCTGATTTTCCAGTAAAGTATCCGCGGAAGGGTGTCTGGTTAGGGGGCTGGGTTTTTGGCTTTTTCTTTCTCAGTCTTCCTTAAACTTTTAACACAAGTAGGGTGTTTGGTTATTTCATAGATCCCACCGTCAATATACTGTGCTGATCGAGTCCCCATGGGTGACACGATGAAGATGCAGTGGGTATTTCTAGTGATGGGAGTTTCTTGACAACGGATCTTCTGTCCCACATCTTGTGTCATTTTCTATCTCACTTTTTATTATATTGTTATTTTCTTACATAAACATCATGTTTTATTTTTTTTATTTTCTTAAGATCCAATAACTATTAATTGAGTAATAAACAAAATTTAACAAATTCAAAAAATCAAAATGCATAAAAAATGAGATTTTTATGAATTTTCTGCTATATTTTTAATTTTCTATTATATATTACTTTTTTGAATCTGTTGTATTTATTTTTTAATTCAATTAATAGTTATTGAATTTTAAGGAAATAAAAAAACACTAAAATATGATATTTATATAGAAGAAATAGCAATACAATAAAAAGTGGACAGAGAGTGAGACAGGAGATCCGTTGCGGAGTTTCTTTCGCCACCATTAGCACTTCCCTGCAAGCTGCCCAAATTCCTGGCCCTCTCCCTGCAATCTTCCATTGGCACTGGAGCTGGCCTTTTTGGCTGCTTTAGTGTCTAGTTACCTACAACGCCCTTACCCTAATGCTTCTCGTACGTCCTCTTTGGCGGTGTTGCGTTTATACTGGCCATCTCGATGCCTCTCCTCCATCCCCCATTGAAGCCGTTATCCAACAAGCTCTTTCTCATTGCTTTTCTCATACTAATCCTTGCCAGTCGTATTAGTTTCTGGTAATTTCTTTCTTTCTGGAATTTGTCAGTGAAGTCGTTTTATTTTTGGTTATGTTTGGTTAATGTATGCAAACCCTTGACACAGGGCTTAACATGGTGCCGATCGTTTTCCAGCTTTTGTGCGACGGAGTTAGGATTATGCTTTTCACTTTGCCTTTTAGCTTTCAAAATTCTCAGTTTTTCTGGGAAGCGTTGTTGTATATGATTCAACTGAGATGAAATGATGTTTTATGATCACCGTGTTTATACTTTTCCTTTAATTGTGGAGTTCGTGCTATGATTTGACTTCTATATGCATATGTGATTCTTTCTTTCTGTTCTGAAGCCTATTATTGGATTTATGGCACTAATTTTTTTTTTTTAAACAGGGATATAGTAAACTATAAACTTAAACACCAAAAGCTGCTTGATCATGTTGATATTCCTAAATGCTATTATTCCACATAATTTATACTTTGCCATTCCCAATTTAATAGAGGTATGTGTATTTCTCTAATTAGCACAATCGCGGTGGTTTAAATCTAAGCATTAGATCCGAAAGTAGAGCTTCGAATAAAAGTGATTAAGCATAGCATGGCATAGATATAGCTTAATTATTCCTTTTTAAGCATTCAAGAATTATACTATAAAAATAAAAGAGAGCACAGAAAGAGCCATACACATGGAAAATTGTTTGTCCGCAATACAGTTTCTCTTTTTTTAGGGCTGTACGAACTATACTTGATTTGGCTGCAAAGTAAGGAATTAGGAGATAATTATCAATTAAAACCAAGGCAATCAATTGCTAAGTGGAAATCATTTGTACGAATTATTGCCAATTTTTAGTGTATGAAATAAAGATTGCAGTTTTTGTGGACAAGTTTTTGTAGAGTATTCTCTTCACACAATTTTTAATTACTCTTTTACCTCATGTACATTTCATCTCAAATACGTGTCACAATATATTTTTCCCCCTATAGAAACTACTGAAAACTTCTCAAAAACCCAATGCAAATTGTCTCTTAATGTTTTAAATATGTTACTCAAATTAATTTTGGTATCTATGAACGCTTCCATACTGAAGAGGCCATTTGAATTAGTTTTGTGATTCCACTTGTTTATGGGCTTCAACTATTGATTCTTTGTTTCTGTTTGAGCTGCCTAACTTGACTGAGGATTACTATTATGTGATTTTTAACTCAGTGTCTTGTAGATTATATTAGTTGAATATTCTGTTATGGCATACTATTGGGAAATAGATCATACCATTAAAGAGCTGTTTGATCATGATTGGTATGGTCAATTTTATTTACACTCGTAAAATTTGAGATGAAAGTTTTGTCAATTAACGTTTCTGACTTCAGTATGTCATAAATAAATAAATTACTACATGTACTTGCCTCGTTATCTCTCCTCCCCTCCTCTTTTGCTTTATACTTTTTTTTTCTTTCATTCCTTCCCATGTTCTTTGCACTTTACATCTTCCATTCTTCACAAAGTCAGTGCTATTTCATTTAGTGATCATTTTGTAACTGTATGACTTTTCTGAATTTGGTGAGGATTTTGTAACAAAAATTAATTAAGTGATCAACCAAATAAACACGATTTAAATAGTTTAGACGTGGATAAAATTTTTTGCTGCATTGAAAAATGCGTCTGGCCATGTTGCACAATCAAATATTTTCTATATTTCTATTTCATTGACAGTAAAGTAAATATTACATAAGGAAAAAAAAATAGGTGGCGAGTTGGATCATAGCCCTTGTGAGAATCAAACTCACAGCTAATCGGCTATCTTAAATTTGAGAATATAGCAAACTTGGTTCCAGACGAGGCTATCCCAATATCCCATCACTATCATACCTTTAGTGCTGCCTTCGGTGCTGTTTGGATGGAGCTACATTTGATTTTGAGATAGAAGAGCATTCTCATATTTCTGTTAAAGGAAAATGGATAGTGTTTTCCTCAAGGAGAAATGGAGAGAATGGATAAGTGACCACTTACCAAAACAAAAAGTTTCCAAACTGAACGATGTTGTCTTCCCCCCCCAAAAAAAAAAGGTAAAAAAAAAAAAAGAAAAGATTACAACCCTACAATATGGGTTCAACAAAGTTTCCATTTTATGATGGAATAGAGTATTCACAAATGATTCATACGACCAGTCAAACTTATATTAATTACTAGGGGTACTTCAGCTATGCAAAAGCATAGCTTTGGCCCCCTAGAAATTTTTAGTCAAACACATAACATCAAATTATTTTGGCACATGATGAATGAATAGAAATATAGGAGAAAAATTTAGCATCAAAACAATTAAAATTGACTAATGTTATTTGAACTCTCATTTATGTTAATCACACTTTCATTATTATTTTTATCATATAATTTTTATTAATTGTAGGAATACAATTAACAAAATATAGAGTATAAATAAAATTTTTCTCAAAATTTGTTGTGAAGAGAAATTCTACCAATGAAGTCAACCCCCTATGTATTGTGATTTGAATAAAGATTTTTGAACCGCTATTATGATGATATCCAAAAGGGAGAGAAAATTAATACACTAAAAGTGCATTGCTATATTAATTAGCAGCATAATCTTAGTTGTAAGTTGTAACTAAATCAAAAGTAGTCATAATGCTTCTAGTACTTTAATAATGAGAAAAAGTTTAGAAAGTCATTAAAACATGTCACAATCTTCAACATCAATGTAGCTTACTATAAACTTTCACATTTTTCTTTCTTTTGATAGAAGAATCTAGTTCAATTATTTAAATCTCGTTTAAAGATGACAACATTATCCTTCAGCTCTAGAAACGTTAGATAAAAATATGAATTGCTACGTTTCCAGATCTACATATACAAATTAGAATAGAACCATTTTTTTTATTGCAAAAACATCTTCCTAATCAAAATTGAATTTTTTAACAATTTTTTGTCAAGTCACACTCTAGGCTGAAAGCCTCAATTGTGACTTCCACCACCAATCACAATTTTTGTATGCCAACCCAATTGATACTACAGCACTTGAGTAATTAAAAAACAAACAAAAATTAACATTAGTTTAAATAATTACAAAATCTTATAGAAAATAGAGGTAGAAGAATGCCTAACTAGATTTATTTTGATGGAAGTATCACATGATATATCTTTTCTCCTTAAAAAAATACACAAAATTATAGATAATTACAAACTATAACAAAAAAACAAAGAAAAGGAAAAAATGTGAAGTAATGGCAGGTGCCGAACCTGTGCAATAATAATAAATAAAACTTAACTACCACCTAAAGCAGTCAATAATCAATTCGAGTACTGGAGCAGGGACTCTAGGTGTGCAATGGGTTACTTGATTCACCCTGTTCCCGAAGAGTTTGCTTAATCCGATATACCTGAATTAATTGTTTAACTGCGATCACTAACTAGTAGACAGTGGTAAGCAAGGTCGTCTCCTCAGGGACTGGAGAGAAATTTATTCCTTTTCGAATCAAGACAAATGGGGGTTTTCACGATTAAATGCTAAAAGTAAATTAACTGTAGAAAATAATCAATTTAAAAAAATAATTGGAGAAACTCTAGCCAAGGAAACACTTCAGAAATGGTTCATGCAACTGATCATCGATTCAAAGGTAATTCCAACATTTATTTAATAGATTGGTTATAGTTGTCAAGCACGCGATAAACAACCAACCCTTCCTTAATTTATCGATAACTAAGGTACGACCGTTAGCTATTTCGCTAACCCAAAAATAACCCTAGGTACGACCATAGGATTTAATTTCTAGATTGCATTATCAATTAGAAAGGCCCAATCCTAACTAACAAATACGCTACGAGGGTTTATTTAAACTAGATCACATGGTCCCCTGACGTAAACCCAATTACGCCAGTTGCTACCAACACAGAGGTAACGAACAATTACGGATTCAATTACCCCTATCTAGCAAAATAGCCTCTATGAATAATTAATTATTGCGCACTAATCAATCATGTATAAGAGCTATAACAATTAAAAGCAGGAAGCATACGAATATCAATGAACGTAGAGAATAATTAAAAATAATTTAGATCTCACAATAATTGTGAACCAATTCGTCAGTTGCTCCTTGACTAGAAATAGGGGTTTAGTTCCCCATTAATGGAGGACGAACGGCGCGTGTGGAATTTGGAAAGGTTTGCAGATCAAGTTTTCTCTTCTTCGGTCAACACCAGGAGAAGGCTGATAGGGTATAATTTGTTAGTAAATTTATTATTGATTTCCCCTTCTATCCCTGACAAATATTGTGTTAATTGCTGATATTTACTCATATTTGGTATTTGGAATCAATTTCAAGTGTGAAGCAGAAAATTACCAAAAAGGAGGGACTTGTATGGAAAAATGCAGACTTCTAAGGGCTTCAACCTTTAGGTCCTTGAATTGGTGGGGACCACAAGCTAGTGCAAGGCATTTAGTCATTTGGGCTTTTCAAAGAAAGCAACGTAGAGAGATTTGGAACAACAAGTACTTTGGAGGCTTTGTCCACATGTGCGGGGACCACGGATAAGAAGCATGAGTCATTTGGACTCTAGGAAAAGAAACGTACAAGACTTTGAATTTGGTGTGGGGACCACTAGAGATAGCATTAGACTTCCTTTTGGCTTTAAAAAGGGGGAAACGTACAGAGAACTGGGATCAATCAATAGTTTTTAGTTTAGGCTTTTAGCATAGTTTTAGTTTTTTTTTTCTTAGCTCTTTCGCATGGTTGTTCTCCATTAATGGAGGACTAACCTCTTAATTCTAGTCAAGGGGACAACTGAAGACTTGGTTCAACAATTACTGTGAGATCTAATTTATTTTAATTGCTTCCTTAATTTATTGGTATTTATATGTTTCCTGCTTTTAATTGCTATAGCTCGTGTGAGTGATTGAATAGATGCGCAATATTTAATTATTCACATAGGCTATTTTGCTAAATAGGGATAATTGAATCCGTAATTGTTCGTTATCTTTATCTCAGTAGCAACTGGCGTAATTGGGTTTACGTCAGGGGAACATACGATCTAACTTAAACAAACCCTCGTAGCTTGTTTGTTAGTTAGGATTGGGCCTTTCTAATTATTAATGCAATCTAGAAATTAAATCCTACGGTCGTACCTAGGGTTGTTTTTGGGTTAGAGAAATAGTTGACGGTCGTACCTTAGCTATCGAGAAATTAAGGAAGGGTTGGTTGTTTATCGCGTGCATGACAACTATAACTAATCTATTAATAAATGTGGAATTATCTGTAAATCAATTATCAGTGCCTGAACCATGTCTGAAGTGTACCCTTGGCTAGAGTTTCTCCAATAATTATTTCTTTTATTTATTTTCTGCATTTAATTTATTTAGTTAGCATTTAATCCAAAACCCCCCATACCTTGGACTCTAGAAGAAACGAATTATCCCCAATCCCTGTGGATTCGACCCTACTCACCGCTATATACAAAATCTGTATTTTTCTCGAGTAGGTACTTATTATTGCACAGGTTCGGCACCTGTCAATTTTTGGCGCCGTTGCCGGGGACTGGTGTCAGATTAATTTGTTTTCTTTTGAGTTCATTTTGTTTTCATTTTTTTATTTATTTTTTCTCTTATTTTTTTTGATATAGTTTATGGCTTCTAACACTCCGTATTTTGGTGATGTATTGGATTTTATTTCCGGGCAAGGCGATGAGATTTGTTTCTTTCCTGAGTTTGCATATGCAGAGGCACTAAAATCTATTAGAAAAAGAATGGCTGCTGCAACCTGTAAAATTTGTTATGCCAGGGATCATTCAACCGGTATGTGCCCCGAATATCAGGATAATCTGAGTGTCCCACTCAAAAATTATGAAGATTTTTCACCCTGGTCTCAAACGTGGTATAACCCTAATCCAAACGGGTATGATCAAGGATGGTGGGATAACTCCAGTTATGATTATACAACAGGGCCAATGGATTTTCAACATCAAGAGTCTAAACAACCATCGTCCATGTCAGGTATGTCTTTTCAGGAATTGGGTGAATTATTTATTAATACATACAAATTCCAACAGGAGACACAAATGAGGAATGAGATGACGAAAGATGCAATGAGTTATCTGGCAGATCAACTATGTCTATTGACATCCAGAATGAATCGATTGGCTTCTCAAATGGAAGAATTGCCCTCGGAAACCATTGTTGATCTAGAAGAAAATGAGAGTGCAATTATCCGGCCAAATGACATGGCACTGCAAGAGTTTCAAGGAAACGGATTTAAAGATGCAGTTGAAAAGGAAGTTGAAGTGCAAAAAATGAGACTCCAGGATCAACTCATTCAAGTGAATGAATCCAGTGAACAATCTCCAAATGCGGTGACATCCCCTCCACTCCTTCATCACTATTCTCCTGACTCTTACTCTTCAATTCCTGTTAATGAAATTGACTTTATTATACCAGACAATTTTGAATTTCATGACAGGAATAAATTAAGAGTGGCGATGGCAAGATATCTTGTACCAATAAATGCAAGTGAGGGAGGAGTGAATGGAGAATGCAAATTATCATCGACTCGTTTGGCGCCATTCACTAGTCCATGGAAGCCCGTAGCTCGTATGCTCAAGGATTATTCTATTTACGAGGGTTATCAGGACTATATAGAGGATGAAGCAGTAAGACGAGCCACAAGATTTTATCCTCCATGAGCAAAACATGATAATGTCTAGCCAAAGACATTAAAGAAAGGCGCTCCTTGGGAGGCAACCCAATTGTTCCTTTTAATTGTTTGTTCATTTTCGTGTGGTAGTTTAGATGTATTCTCCTTGAATTTGACTGATTTTGGGTTTCAATTTTCGTTTTTGCTGATTTATAGGTGCCCTTCAGTCATGACGCGCCCGCGTGATGATGTGCAGGAAGCTCACGATCAGAAACTTCTGGGAGCTCTCTTGCCCTCATGACGTGCCCGCGCGGTGATGTGCAGGAAGCTCACGATCAGAAACATCAGAAACTTCTGGGAGCTCTCTTGCCCTCATGACGCGCCCGCGTCACGTTCGCGGGAAAGGTAAGGATTAAAAAAAAAAAAAAAGAATAAACATTTCTTCTCACCGTAGCTTTAGTTTCCAAATTTCAAAAAAAAAGAAAAAAAAGAAAAAATTTTATTTAAAAAGTCGAAATCAATTTCCAAAAAAAAAAAAAAAAAGAACGAAAAATTATTTCGTGGCTCAAAGAGCCTCATAATTGGAAGAAAAAAAAAGAAACATTTTTTTGAAAA
Organism: Coffea eugenioides; assembly: GCF_003713205.1. Lineage (NCBI taxonomy): Eukaryota > Viridiplantae > Streptophyta > Magnoliopsida > Gentianales > Rubiaceae > Coffea > Coffea eugenioides. The sequence goes on from NC_040041.1 coordinate 53,988, forward strand.
AAAACAGCAATTTCTCTCTTTTTCTTTTTCTTCTTTTCTTTTCTTTCTTTTTCTTTCTTTCTTTCTTCTTCTTTCTTTCTTCCTTCTCCCCTATTCCTCTGTGTCGCCCGAAGCAGCGGCCCGCCGCCACCTCCACCCGAGCTCTGCCTCGCGCGCAACCCAGCTGCTCTGCGCATGAAGCTCCACCAACCGTCACTAGCCCGCGCGCCGCCTCTCACCACTGCCACAAGAGCCGCGCGCCGCCGCCTTTTCCCCTGCCCGCACCATTCTCTCTCTGTCCGCCGCTGCCCAGTCCACCAGCTCCACCATACGTCGAGCTCTACATCGCCACTCTAGCAATCACGCCGCCGCAGCCACCCCACGCAGCTCCCTCCTCACGCGGCCACAAGCCCACAGGCGCGGCAGCAGCCTCTGTCCCGCTGCCCAAGCGCGACGCACGCCGGTCACTTGCCCGCGTGACCGCCGCTGCTTTCCACCACTACCTTGCGCGAGCTCTCCTCTTCTTCTCCAGCTCATCCGCCGCCAGCCGCACGTCCTTTCCCTGGCGTTGCGCTCTCTCTCTTCCATACTAGGTGGAGGTATTCACCCCTAGAACACTTCTACCCAATTGCTTACAGCACTATTTCTTGGATTTATTTGCTGGGCTGAATTGGAGAACTCCGTGGCTGCGTTATCTGCTTAAATTAATTGACATTGTTTGGTGGAGTTCCCGGCTATTGGGGTTGTTGTTGATTACCCGTTTGAGAAACCACAGGGCTTATGGGGTTGAGTGTGACATTTTTACTTGGTTTCTTTGCTTTCGAATACTATGCCGGTCGATGTCAATTGCTCAACTCCTTGAGCTTTCTGTTGGGACTTTGAGTTAATCATTCATGCTTTTATTTGTTGGATTGGGAGCCTGTGCTGCTTAACTAGCTTGTTGGGGGTGATAGCATTTCGTTTAATTGTTGGGGACATCTTGGTGATTGGTTAATATTGCTATTCTGAAGACCATTGTCTGTGACTTCAGTGGCCGGGATTCCCACCTGGTGGTTTAAGTACATACTTGGGGCTATTGCTTTACTACTGCTCTACTCTGCTATAGCAATTTCATTGATTTTGGACTACGTTTTACCCCAGTGGTACTGGTGGAAATATTTTCAATTGAATTTGGTACCTCTATTTGGTTGGCTGAGTTATTATTGTCAAATATCTAAGTTGTCATTGTTGAAATTGCTGATTTTAAGTTAAGGCATTAACTGGCCAACTGGAGCCATTTTTTTGAGATTTTGGGTGGACAGAGTTTTGCATTTGCTGGTTGAATTGAGTTGAGATGTCTCAGACCTTGGCCGCGTACTTCTATCACATCGGTTTCCGTGCACCGTTCCCGCCTACCCTTTCGCCACTCGTGAGGGAAGTTTCGTTGCCCTTTTCGCTTTAATTGCTTTATTCCCTCCATTGAGGACAATGTAGGATTTAGGTGTGGGGGGAGCAATTATGGTGCTAGTGTCTTTCGTTCATTTTCTTTTTCTTCTTTTTAGTGATTAGCTCGTAAGTGCATGCCAAGGTTTGATGTTGGATTATTGCCTCTATTTCTACTTTTGCCAAGTTTTAATAATAAAAGGGTGTCAAGTTAATGTGGTTGAATCCAAGAACATTTTTTTTGGTGATTATCAATGATTGTTTTACTCTTATAATTTTTGGTTAACTATCCTAGGTATAGGGAATGATTATTGGCATTTTCATGTGAATTGGTCCGGTTATTAACTTTAGTTCTCCATGTTTAAAAATGAGGCTAGCTGATGCAAGTTTTCTTTTGGTTCTTGTGTTATATTGAGTTTTTGTGATTTTTAGCTCAAACTTGACTATACTCCGCTATTAGTTACTACTGAGTAACCGGGGATCTGCACCTAAAAGTGTTGATTCTCGCGTCAAAAAGTAGTAATTGCTATGAGTACGTGGTCACGTGGCGATAGAAGCTGAGTAACCGGGCTCCTTCATCTGGCCAATGTTGGAGTTCGCGTCAAAAGGCTCAAATGGCTAGCGACTAAGTCTTTTGTTACTATTGAAAAAAAAAGAAGAGAAAAGTAGAAAAAATTGTGGAAAGAAAAGTGAAGGTTGTGTTAGTGTGTAATAAAAGTCAGCTTGCCGTATTATGGATTTAATGTTGAGATTTTGGTTAATAGTTGGACCATTTGCTGATAAATGTTATGCGTCATTCCTTTTTCTTAGATTAGTTAACCTGAAATTGGAGGAATTTGTGGTTTAGAAGCTAACCGGAGTGATGTTTCTTGGATCTTGATCACTGATGCTTGATATATATTTTTCTTGATATCTTGGCAATATGATAGATAGAGTAATAGCCATTGTCAAATATTGGTGTTTATTTGATGTTCTCATGCTTGAGGACAAGCATGGTTTAGGTG
>NC_040041.1:64296-195386 GCF_003713205.1 Coffea eugenioides
GTTTGGGAGTTCAGATTTCAAAGGAATAGAAAAGAAAAGGAGGGAAAGGTAGATTTTCCTACATTTGGAACTTTTAAGTGAGACGGAAAAGAAAATAAACGAACGGATCTTGAAGGGAAGCCAAGCGCTGCTACACTGTAAAATTTTTTCTAACCAAAACGGGCGGAAAGCGATGGAAAACTGATAAAAGCTTACAAAATTTTTTCAAATTGTCCATTTTATCCTCACAAAGGTATTGAATAAAATTTTATTGATATATATATATATATCCAAAATCATTCCATTTCTAAAATCTCTTTTCTTATCCTTTCCGAAACTCACAAAATCTCTTTTCCAAAATCTCTTCTCTTCATTTATCCTTCTTTTCTCTCATAACTTAACATTTCTCTTCTTTTCTTTTCTATCCTCAACTCACAAATTCCAAAAACAAAAACAAAAACAAAAACAAAATTTATGGTAAAGTTGGTAATATTATTGATTCCACGGGCAATGGAGGAGGCCCGACCTTGTATTTCTTCTTCGCTGCTGCACTGCTGCTTTTGGTGGGCCCATTACAACTCAAAGAACACTCTATTATGCGACTGAGTTGGGCCGTTGAGCGTGTTGTGTGCTTTCCCCAAATGGTGGGTAATTTTTGGGCTCAAAAACCTCTCTGAAATTTCGGATAATTTTACTTTAACACTCTCAAATTTTGAAAAATCTCATTAACCTTTTTCACTTTAAATTTTTTTATAAAAGCCCATTTCAAAATATAATATTAAAAATATAAAAAACTCTTTAATAGTTTTTGTGTCATTGCTTCGAAGAAAAAAAATCTTAAATTACCTGAAATTATGAATGATTTATAATACTCTTAAAAATAACTTACAATAATTTACAACCATGAGAACACTAGCTGACAATTTGTAAACATTTTTGTGGGAAAGAAAAGTATAATAAGGTAAACCGCCAAAACTATCCTTCGTTTGAACTTTGCAGTTTTCGAGCCCCCACTTTTAAAAGTATGCCTTTTAGCCCCTCATATTTAAGATTTTGTACTTTTTTAATCCTTACACTTCTAAAATGACGGGTTTGATCCTCATATACCCAAAGTGCATTATTTTTCACTCGAAATAGCTAGATTGAACATGTCAACTTCTTGTGATTATCTATATAAAATCCTAAAATAGTCATACAAATTACCATTAGCTTATTTTCAAGACAAATTTGAAGCAAGAAAGTGCCTAAGTTTGCATAATGTCCACCGAAAGCAAAAATGTCATCACTGTTGGATTCTAAATCAATTGTTATTATTCCATGTCCATAAACTTATCAATATGCTCTTTTCAAGGTTTTTTATTTTTTAATTAATTATTATTTATTTTTATTTAAGAATTATATGGATTAGATGTTTTTAGAAGTGTTTTTTGGAGTGGGTAATTGTAACATTAGTATTTGAAATTTTTTTTTTTTTTTGTGAAAAAATCACTAATCCAAACAGAGGTTAAGTTATCAGGGTCATAGTGATGAACAAAATTGCTAATCGCAGCCTATCATCAACGAGTAGTTAACTATTGTTTAAGATTTGAAATAATTTCAAAAACTTCTCTAAATTTTATGACAATATCACTGTAGCAAACTTACTCTAAATTACTGAGTTCCGTTGAACTTTTGAAAATGTCACTCATCCCCATGTCAGCTAGTAGGGGCCCAATAATGGACATACTAGTGACTAATTGACTATTCTACCCTCATTCCGTATGATTATTGTCAAAATATTTTGACAAAAAAGTATTGACCCTTATTTTTACAACCTTATTTGTACAATCTAAAATTTTTAAAAAAATCTAACATCATTATTGACAAACATGGGGCCATCACATATTTAATTCCAAATCGCGCAACAATTATTGTCAAAATACTTCGAAAGAAGGTTAAATTTGACCCTATTTTTACACAGCATCATTGTTAGCAAAATTGCCATGCAAAATTGACACCAATTTAGCCATAATATTCCAATTGTCCCATTTGTAATACAAAGATTATATTTATTTTACTTTGCATCAATTGTTTTAGTGACTATATTTATTTTGCTACCATCTGCATTGCAGAATGCAATTACTACTGACAAATATAGAGACTCTTGATCCAAAAAAGAAAGGGTTTGAGGATATTCCAAAATTCATGGGTCCATGTAGAATTGTTCCACATTGTCAACTTGGATGGGACAGAGGTAGGGATGGACAAAAATACCTGCTGATTAAAAAACTTGTAGGATCCAATCCAATTCGCTCTGAAAAAAGGATACTTGATTTGCATTATTTGACTAAATCAGAAGAGGGTCGGGTATCCACTTATATGTGGGACGGGTTAGGATCAAAGCATTAAAACCATCCAATATTCAACAAGCAACAAAAGGAAGTGACGCCATAGGAGCACCACAAGTTGACCATAGGAGACAAATCTCCCGCAAATACCCGACTTGCTCCGCATATATTTTTTTAATTTTATGTACATCTACAAATTATTATTTTTAGAACTAAGTAATTTTGTTAAGCAAATTACACTCCAAATATGAGCAACTATAATTTGTTTATAATCATTTGTAGAGGCAATGATCTTATTTTCTAAAAAAAAAAGTTTAATTGATGTCAAATATACATAAAAAAGGGCAATGCTTATAACAATTTTCATTAGTTTTGGATTCTTTATTTTTTCTTGTATTCTCTTTGCATGTTTGTTTCTTGGCATGAAACTTTTTTTGGGTAAAATCTATATTGAATCTTTGATGAATATGTAAAATATAAAAATAAATTAGTATAAATTAATTTTTAAAAAATTAAATAATACTATCATCTCTAGGAAGCAAATCCAAGATACGTGATGTCTTTCACGTCAAGCAACACGCATCAGAAGCATGCAAAATGGCAAAATGCCAGAAACTAACCACAGCCGGTTCTAACATGGCACAGTCAACCAGAAAATGGCTTGCACTAAGGCAACCAACAGAAACTTGCAGATGCTATATTACTTTTAACACGTTACCAGAAAGGCAAAAACATACGCCCAAAGATAAAAGAGATAATTGTTGGTTTTTTGGGGGCATAAACTAAGAAACAACACCTTAGTGTTGAAAAAAAAACTTATAAGAGACTTGTAGTGAATGTGGAAAATGAGTTTATATTTTACATTCATCAACTCACTATTTATAGTGATTACATGAAACAAACTAACAAAATATCCAACTAACAATTATCCTAAAAATCTCAACAAAATATAATCTTTTTCTACTAGCAAATCTTAGCTAAAATATTTGTTAACAATCAACATGATCTTTGGTTAACAAATATCCCTTATTCTTCTAATAACTAAATTATTTTGATATCAAACACAATCTAGCAAAATCTGTAGGAGAAGTTGGCATATCTCAACACTCCTCCTTGCCACTTTTGCTGCAGATTTTGAATTGTCTTCTCAAATCTTTGAATCTTGTTTTGGACAAGGCTTTTGTAAGAAATTCTGCAATTGATGATTAGCCTTGCAATGAACTTCTTCCTTTGGATTTTTATGCAAGCTAAATATTAGTCTTGCAACAAACCACTTCTTTTGTCTTCTCATGCCAAACTCCACATAAAAAATGATTTTTTTTTTATGTTTTCAAATAACTTTCTCATAGGTTTAAAATGGAACATCTTTTGACGATATTTGAACCTATACAGAAAATATGAAATTCTGCATGGTTCTTCATTTTGTTATCACCATCAAAATCTGTAGACTCAAAAACAGAAATGTTATAATCTTGATAAATATCAGGAATCAATTTGATACTTCCTGACTTATCAATGATCTCCTCCTGAATTTTTTCAGGATCTGAATTCTTGATTTCATCATCATGTTCCACTTTAGAATTGTCAAAATCTGACCAATTCATAGTGAAACTTTTTCTTTTTAATTTAATTGAGAATAATTTATTCTCAATCAAATCATTAGCCTATCCTTGTGAAAACGGCATCAAAAACTATATGTGAATGCTGGTTTTGGATCTCTGTCTAACTGCAAAATGGTCTCTAATTATGTATCCCATCAGCTCTTCAAATGCTGGTGAAACAAATTCGTTTCCACCACATCCCGTAGATCATTGACTACCAAATAAGTCCAAAATTTTATGGCCAAATTTGGTAAGTTTCACCACTAAAATTGAAACATTTGACAAAAAGTTCTTTCCTGTCATGGCTTTGAACTTATAAAGGATCCTCACCAATGCATCACTCTCAAAAAAAAAAAAAAAAAAAGGCTCGGGCCCTTAAGATATAGGCTCTTGATACCACGTTGTTGGTTTTTTTGGGGCATAAACTAAGAAACAACACCTTAGTATTGAAAAAAAAAGCTTATAAGAGACTTGTAATGAAGCTGGAAAATGAGATTATATTTTAAATTCATCAACTCACTATTTATAGTGATTACATGAAACAAACTAACAAAATATCCAACTAACAATTATCCTAAAAATCTCAACAAAATATAATCTTCTTCTACTAGCAAATCTTAGCTAAAATATTTGTTAACAATCAACATGATTTTTGGTTAACAAATATCCTTATTCTTCTAATAACTAAAATTATTTTGATATCAAACACAATCTAGCAAGATTTGTAGGAGAAGTTGGCATATCTCAACAATAATGCGATCCTTGTTAGGGGAAACGAGATACAATCATCTTCCCAAAATGCCATTACAAACTATGCGACAAGGCCCAACAGACATCATAAACATTGAAATAATTCAGGGTAAGAAATGGCTCCACATATAGGGAAAGTACTACCAAAATGCTGGAAAGGGAAGGTATGCTCCAACTGTTAAGCAAGCTGCAAGTCAGTCATATACATCTCAGTCCCCTTTTTAGAGTTGCCACATAGCAAGCACAGTTTTTCCTGTACTGCATATTTGATACCCTACCGCAAGCTTCAATCAATCCAGCAGTAGATGGGAGGTCCAGCATAGTTCCAACAAGAGATTGTAGCTTGGATTGTAGATGCGGCACACCATTGCACGTTTTGTTAACTTGAGATGCAGAATGAAAATCCTGGCAGGCTCGCGCAATGCATACTTGCTTGAGATGGAAATTCAGCACAGCGCTGCACACTTTGTTCACTTGAGTAGCAGACCCGAAATGCTGATTGGGTCTCACAGAATGCGAAGTATGAAAGAATTTTCTGGAAGACCCTCGAAGGCAGTTACTCAAAGGTACCACAGCATGCTGATTACAGATCTCACCAGTTGAGGATTGCTTATGCAAGACAAGAAGCAAAAGTTTAGCTAGAGAAGTCTTCAAATGTCAAGAGGGAAAATTCAATCAGAACTCATGGTGCAAATAAAGACTTACAGTAGCATCTGTCCTGTAGGAAATTTGATTGGTAGAATTATTGACAAATGATTATGTGTTCAGCTTTAAAGTTGTCGTTTTCCTTAATTTTCTAGTCATAAATGACTGCAGTATACATTCTGATATGGGAAAAGGATAATAGTTTAAAATCACGTCATTATCCACTATTCACACCCTATATCTGTGAGATGAAACCTAAATCTTGCATAACATTGCGAACCCAAAGTTGCATTGCTAAAACCATTTCAAAACTTTTACTATTCCCAACCAAAACACATGAGACGAGAGAAAGAGAGAGGAGGAGGAGCAGGAGGACTGCTAACACCATTTCAAAAGTTTCGCTTCTTGTTACACCACTTTTACCATTCCCAACCAAAATGTACAAAACGAGAGAGAAAGACAGAGAGAGAGAGAGAGAAATTTACCATTCCCAACCAAAACGTACAAAACAAGAGAGAGAGGAGGAGGAGGAGAAACACCAAATTTTAAACAAATAATGGCAATGAAGCTAATTGAGGCATGAGATAACTGATACAGTCATGCAGAGAGTTTCAAGCTGCATTCAAACATTCAACATTAACTATGGTCCAGGAGAGTTCTCAATGCTAAAGTAGTGCAAGCCACTGCATGAAAACTAGAAATATGTTTCACATACTCTGTGATAACCCATTGTGTTGCCAGCTGAGAACCTTCTCCCCGCGGATTGATATCTGTTATAAATCCTTTGTATACCTTTCTGGTCTGCATTATAATATGATTAAAGAGATTTAGCCGAAGCCTTTAAGCCATTCATTTCTGAAAAGAATGAAGAAAAGAATTGTTGCATAAGTTAAAAAAAAAAAAAAAATTCACCTATGAACGTCGAGTAATGATCAAACTGCCATGGCATCCTGCAAAATTTTTTATACTCAGCTCATTAACTAGAAAAAAATAAACGCATAAGAGACACCAATCTGAACACTCACAGCAAATATAATAATGTATGAAATGCTTGGAATTGAGGATGTATAGAGGTTGTATTGTTTCCCTGGAGCACGAACCCATGCTTGCATACAAGCTAGCCTCAGTATTGTTTTTCAAACAGAACTTGACAAGAATGCTTTCATTTTTAAGAATTGCAACCCAAATTTAAACTTATCTTAATGGTTGTTTTATTCTACCAAGTGCCCAGATCAATAGACTAGGAGCTCTTATTTTGTATCCTACCCATTTGATATCATATTTCTTCCCTACCACTAAACATATAAACTCTACTTTGTATTCAAAATTCTCAGTAAAATACTATCACTTAAATTGCTGAATGGTTCAACTCTCTCAGTCATACACATGAAGCTTCTCTCTCTCTCTCTCTCTCTCTCACACACACACACACACACACACACACAGAGAACAAGTGCAGACAAGCACTTTGCCTTCTTAAGTTGTATTTCCTACATACATGCACCCCCTATCCAAAACACACACATACATAGACACAACTCATTGAGTAGGAAATAAACACATAACAGAAACCAATCCGAACACACAAAAGCAAGGATGATAACATATAATGATTGGAATTGGGGATGCATAAAGGTTGTATTGTTTCACTGGACTTGGAACCCAAGCTTATACATACGCCAGCCTCAGTATCATTTCGCCTACACAACTTGACAAGAATGCTTTTATTTTTAAGTATTGCAACCCAAATTTCAACTGATGTTAAGTTTGTTTGATTCTATTGAGTGCACAAAACAATAGACGAGGAGCTCTTCATATCCCACCCATTTGATATCATACTTCTTCTCTACCACTAAACACATAAACTCTGCTCTGTATTCAAAAGTTTCAGCAAAACGCTGTAACTTAATTTGCTGAATGGTTCAACTCTATGAGTCATACACAGACGCACTACAAACAGAAAGACAGACACACACTCTTGTCTATTTATCTAGAACACACACACAAAGAGAACAAATTACTCCTTTTCCAAAATATGTACATGCACCCCTCTTAGATGCATAAGAGACAGATCAAATACAATCTCATGTTTTCAGCTGTTGAAGTGTATGCAGCTTAACTTTGGGAGATGCAAGATACAGAACATCAATAACAAATATGTTTACACTGTAATCCAGCCACAGGCAAAAAGAAATCAATGAGGCATGTAAAATTTAGAGAGCACTTGAGAACAAAACCTTTTTGTCTCGCCTAAAAGCTTAAACTTCAAGTCAATGCCTGCCTCCTCAAAGATCCAAGCAAGTTCTTTGGCCACGTCTACCGTTGACGGCTATCATAAGGAAGAGCAAGTTAGAAATGAATATTGGAAATCAAAACAGTTAAAAGATGAGCTAGAATAGGCAATGAAGAATGAGACCATCCATGTCTTGTATTTAACAAAACGATTCATCCCTGCCAACCCCCACCTCATTTTTCCAAATTGAAGCCCAGCGACCCATTCTTTATGCAAAATATAACTTAAATTCAACAAAATACTCCTAGGGAAAAATCATACTACAATATGAATATAATCGTTAGTAAGTAAAATTGGTTACGACGTACTACCATTAATGTGATTTCAGTTAAGTATCAGCAAGATGTTAACTTGCTTGACACAAAATGAATAGATAAAAAGGCAAGATACAGCTTAATGAGGAAACCAATCAAATACACTAAAAAGTTGAAAAAGATTTCTGCCATCGAAACTGCAAACACATGATTAATATTTCATTTTCCCATTTCTTCTTTACCCCGTTCATGGAGTAGAAAATATCAGAAGCAAAATTTCTCCATCACTGATTGTGTCTCCTTTCTGGTGATTAAGTTGACATATTAAGAAGTATGGCACAAAAGCAACGGTGTAACCATTCCAATTGATTAGACATTACAGAACTAAAACGAAGATGGGGCCATTCCATCTCTAGCTTAAGATGAAAATCATTAGAACTGAATTTCAATAACTCAGTCACATATCATGAATACACAAACAAAGAAAATGTAGTATTAAGCCAAAGACTGAGTTGATCTAACTACAAGCATGTAGAACAAGACGACATAAGAGAAAGCTCATACCTCCTTTCGCTCCATTTGAAGATAACCTGTGAGTTTGTCACCAATCCACTCAAATATTTCTAATAACAACAGAATTACCTCAACCTCCATCTTCTTTGTTTCGCACTGTTGTGCAAATCCTGCATCATCAATGTGATACACTGACCATAGTGAAACTTTAGTCAGGGATGCAATCTCCGTCGAAAGAAAATCGTGGATTTTTTTACGTCCTTCTGCACCAGGCATAGCATCTTCACGAGCTACCATCAACAAGGCTGCCACCTCGAACACTCTCCTTTCTTTCACATACTTAAAGAACTCCTGATCAATTTTCTTGGTCTTCTTTGCGAGCAACCTCAGATTTTCAAGAGACCTTCTCTGTTACAGGGATTGAATTGGTGAGACAACACAATAATCCTCCACTTAAAAACCAGTTAATTGCATCCAGACCTCCAGGAATTTGTCATATAGATTTATATCACTCCCAGGGATTCAAAAAACAGCAACCACAAAGTAGGCCCCTTTTGCTTGAGAGCAAACTAATAACCCCCGACCCCATCTCTTTTACAATGTTTGGTGCCTTTAAAGATTACAAATTACTAAAGAACGCTGAACTACAACATTTCTCCATTTTAAACAACTCCAAACATATAAATACACAACCATACGTCCTCTTTCTCCTCAAATTATATAGGATACCTATGAAGGCTGTAGAACATCTTTGTATGTACAAAGAAAAAATAAACATGAATAAGCCCCAACACCCAAAAAAGAACATAAAAATTTTGTTTTCGATGCATAGAAAGATTGTGCAGCAATACAGAACAAACCTAATATTAAAACTTGCAACCACAAATACAGCTCACAAATGAAAGAATATACAGCTATTTACCCCACAAAACAAAAAAAAAAACGATATTGTCCCAGAATGTGGTAGCACATGGGAGAGGGCAAAAAGGGCCATTAAGGGAAAAGTAGAGAGATTGAATTCAGGAAAGAGTCCAGCTGGAAAACTTTGTATTGTTAAAAGAGGCATGAAGAAGAAAGAGTTTTTATTTTCGAGATAATAGGTGTATGGCAGTGTGATCATTGGATGGGGATATGAACAGTAGAGTAAAAGTAGAAACAAAATTTCCAAAAGAGTTTTTATTTTGGAGATAATAGGCGTAAAGAAACTACTACGGGGCAGTGGTGATCATAATGGGGATATGAATGGTGGAGTAAAAGTAGAATCAAAATTTTCAGGCTATTATATTTCTCTTAATCCATTTTATACTATAGGGTATTGAAGGTGGCATGTCGATATCTGCTTCATGAATCTCTCTGCATATTGCTTTTCCTTAATATTTTGTAAAAGTTTCTTTAAATCTTCTATACTAGGAGCTAATCTGCACTTTAACACTTCTGTTCACCTACTCAAATGAAAATAAACCAGCAGAGTGTCAAAAGCAGAACAAACCAGATATGGATAATTAAGATAATAAAGCAACTTGAAGACAAAGTCTGGGCCCGTTGGAATTGGGTTAGCCATCCACAATGATAATTCCTCGTACCGATATGAATCATATTTCTTAGCCTCCAGTAAAATCCACTCAGGCATGCTATAAACCGATCTGTAACATGTAAAGAGGCAAAAAAGAAAGCATCATACTACAAAAGAAGAGAATAAATTACAAAGCATCATCCTTTTACAGCAAGGAATGAACGGCTTATACCGCATGCTCTCAAGGGTAACATGGAGTGGCAACACACTCCTCATATGATTAACATCAACTCTGAGGTTTGGATCAGCTCCATTTTTGAGAAATAATTGGGTAATCTTAGGTGCATGAAACAGTGCTGCTTTATGCAATCCAGGGAGTAGTATACCATCCTTGCACGGAACAGCAGCATTGGTAAAAATAATATCCGTGGTTTCTCCATTGAGCACAGCAGTTGCACAATTGACAGCATCATAAGAAAACATGTTATCCACAGCCCAACAAGGCATTTGGGCTACCCAATCAATCACATCTACTCTGTCATATTCGGTATCTTTGTTATCAGTGTCATTCATAAAAGCCACAAAATGGTCTTTCTTGTCGCGGTTGAGAACAAAATCAAGTACTTCACGCCGCAAAGGAAAACCATTGAGGATATAATCTTCTTCTTGTTCATCATCAAAGTTGGGTTCTTCACAGTATATGTGTATGGGCTGTTTTTGGTTATTCATTTGTTTTTCAAAAAACAAAGAGTAAAAAAGAGAAAAAGGATAAGCATTCTATGCTTGGGCTGAAAGAAAATACAAAGAAAGAAGAACATCACAATCCATACACTAGGGAAAAAGTAGCTTATTCAGAAAAGAGTTAAACTGACCAATTAAGCACATGAACATTAATCTTCCCCAGATACATTTGAAGTTGCATGTATCTCTAATACATGCTGAACAAATGTCAAACTAGCATCTAGTGATTAGAAAACCACTTGCAGGAGCATATAACTTCAAGTATTACGAACACATGCACAATGAAAATCACTAAATATATTCAGTCTGTGGTGGTGATTTTGGACTCAAGGGAGGAATTCAAATAGGATTTTGAATCAACAGCTTCGAATTACAAGGTAATTGAAATCCGTTCTTTGGCAAAGAATTAGATAGGATGAAGAAAATGTACAAAGCACCAAAAATAGTTAGGCCATTTTTTTTAAAAAAAAAAAAAGTAAAAAATTTTGGGGTTAAAATCCAATTTTGCATTTTTTTTCTTTTTTTTTTTCTTTACCAGCAACAAGTTCTGCTCTTTATCATTTCCAGCAATGCCACCGTCCATTATGGCCATCGTCCTTTGCTGGCAGCACACACGAACTCACAACATGTGGGCCCTCAACGCACACTTGGAAAATTCTCACTAGTATTTCATTTTTATTTTCCGGAGATAGTCAGAGGAATGTCTTACTCCTTGGCTCCACACAAAAAATTGATGACAGAGGGGCTACATACAGAGGTGTCAGAGAACAGATCTTTATGAACTTCATTGCTTTTAACATCTAAGGGTTTCAAATCTCTTCTGGGTTATCAAGAAAGAAAAAAACAAGGTCCGAGAAGAATTCATTCCTGTTTCCCCATTGAAAACCCAAAATAAACTACGACTAAACCTTAGAAGCGACAATGGTCTATACGGACTAAGGAGAGTGGGACGTGGGATGGCATACCTCCTTCATTCTGATATTTTACTGAGAAATCTGCTGCAGAAAGATTCGGATTTTTTCCCTACCCAAAAACACACAAAAAAAAAAAAAGACAGATACTAACAGATCATCAGGAAGACCCAGTGACCATTATGACCAACCCGAGCGAGAGAACGGTAGCCATGGAAACTTCACAAGAATATACATATTATTATCTGCATACTGAAAAAAAAAAAGACGGTTTGAAGATATGGAACGGAAACAAATTTTGCCAAGCTCTCACCTTTTATAGCTAGTTTGGGAGTTTAGAATAGAAAAGAAAGGATGGGAAAGGATTTAAGTTTCTATCTAAATTGTTTGGAAGTTTTAAAAAAGAAAAGAAGATAAGTGATTTTCTTTTATTTGTTAGTTGAAAATAGATGAAAAGAAAAGATGTTCAAATACATTATTTTATAAAATTGCCCTTTTTGTAAATAAATGTGAATTAAGTAAATTGAATGATTCATTGGAAATTAAAAATTTTTTTATCATGATTTTGAGGGCAATATTATCATATCGAAAAATTCACTTAAAGCAACATCTCTTCCTTCTTTTTTCGCCCAATACACAAAGAGAAGTGAAATCTTTTCAAATCCTTTCTTTTTCTTTGTATTTTGACTCTCAAACGATGGAAAAAATTTATAATCCTTTCAAAGCCTTTCTTTTTTATCCATTTCCTTCCTCCCAAACTAGCTATTGGCTTGTCTGACAGTGTTCGCATGTATATTTATTCAACTTTACAGTGGAGTTGTAGCTGTAGATGAATTATGCTAGATGTAATCATTGTTTTACCTTAGCAAGAATGCATATTATCTTTAATGATCTTGTCCATTTGGCCCCTTGGACCAACATGGTAAGGATCAAGCACAACGTGCTTAACTGCCTCCATTTCATTGTCTGCTGATACTCACCGCTGGCAGGAGGCATCAGAGGGAGTAAGAAAAATGCCAAGAATCAAGATCTGCTAGTTGGCTCTTTTGCTGTTTTTCGTTGCTTTTATTTTTGTAGTACTGGATTATTGGTAAAGTTGTTGATTTTTCTGTCTCGTCAGGTAAATCAAAGTAAAAGTGATGTATATAAACAGGTTGAAGATATCATCCGAGTTGATGATAAGCATGGATTCGTCTCTTTCTTTGCAAGCCAATCAGAGAAAGAGAAGTCTGGGGATTGTGACACCGTACTGCTGGAAGGAGCGACTGGAGAAAAAGAAGACCTAGTCTCAGTTGACGAGAGAAATTTCTAAAATTATGATGATTTTTAAAAAAATTCTACAAAGGGGGTATTTTGTGTACTGGTTTCTGTTTTTGGGGTCTTCGCATTCATCAAATGCGAGTTCCTTGAGCTCGCATTTGCTGAATGCGAACTCTCCTTAAATTTTCTACCACCGAAATTAAAAAAAAAATCAAAAAACAAAAGCTGACCTCGCATTTCTGAAATGCGAGGTCATGTACCTCGACCTCGCATTTCTGAAATGCGAGGTCATGTACCTCGCATTAAACCACAAAACCTCCGTTGTCCAGTGGGCGCTGCAAGCTGCAATTTTACACTTATGATTATTGCTAGTGATCAAGTATTCACTATGTACCTATGTTGTTTGCTTTCCAACAACAGGATTCTAGATTTTGCCTAAAAAATTTTCTTTTTGCTTCAGTTGTAATGCCATTTTCTCTTGCTTTATGATTTCATTGCAAATTATAAAATGATTTACAATTTGCAATGCAAATTTCTACAAATTTTACTACTTAAGGCTCTAAATTCATCACAACTGGAAAAAAAAAAGATCCCATAATATTGACATCAATAGTTGATAATAATTTGGGGGAATAAATCTTAACCAATCTAGCAAGCTTTTTGGTTGGACTTTATCTTGCATCCGATAAATACGAATTCCTAGAAAATTGCATAAAAAAATTCTAATATTTTTTAAATTATTTTTTAAATTTGTTTATTTGTTAAATTCATTCTTAATAATTTACCCTAAACTCTTTGTTGTTAAAAAATATATGTAGCTGATGTTGTAAAGTGTATTAATCTAGTACGTCAACAATTTTTGCAAAGTGTATTAATCTAGTAATTCAATAATTTAAATATCTATAAACTAATTGAGAATTCGTAGTTACTCAACTACTTATATTAAAAGTAACATATTATATACCACATAAAAAAGAAAAGTTAGCAATTATTATTTATAGTGAAATAAAAAATAAGAATGAACAAGAATAGTATTTTATTTTTTTGTTATTGATACTACTAATAATTGATTAATCAATTTCTCTAATTTTCTATTATGTAGTGGAAAAGTTAAATTTCTTAAATGACATTTATAATACATTTATAAATATTTGTAAATAAATGTATTTATGTATTGATAAAAAAATCTGTAAATGTATAAATGTATTATATTATATATAATATGTAATATAAATATATTTATAAATGTATAATTAATATAAATTATAAATTATAAATGAATATTATATAAATCTATAAATTATAATTTATAAATATATATTAATATTATGTATAAATGTATAATTAATATTATTTGTAATTTATAATTTTTATTGTTTAAATATTTATATACATTTATGTGTTTGTAATAAATTTATAAATATTTATAAATAAATATATTTATATAATTATATAAAAATACAAAAATATATTATATTGTAAATAATACATAGTATAAATATAATATAAATGTAATAATTGTATAAATTATAAATGAATATTATATAAATGTATAAATTAATATATTATAAATATATATTAAATTTATGTATAAATGTATTAATATAATTAATATTATGTATATTAATATAAATGTATAAATGTATAAATGTATTATATTATACATAATACATAATATTAATGTATATTATAAATATACATAAATGTTAATATAAATGTATACAAATGTATAATTACATAAATATGTATATATAAATGTATAATATATATTATATATATATGTTAAATATATAATATTTAAATAAATGTATAATTACATATTTATATTATATATAATTTATACAAATATATAATATTTATACAAATATATTATAAATATATAAAAATATAGTTTGTAGGGGTTTTTTGCATTAACCCTTTATGAAATGATTATTACGTGATTATTTATCTTATAGAGTACAAGATATACTTTGCTATAAATGAAAAAATAAAGATCCAACATAATAATCATTTTCAAATTTTATTTGTTTATTGTAATTTATTATAATTAATATACATATATATGTACATTTACTTTTATTTTTGAAAAAATTTTGACATAATCTCCCCTTAAAAGTGGACTAAACTCCATGCCAGCAAATCCAAAATAGACCACAACATTTAATCTAAACAATATTTCCAACAACTTGTCCACATAGGTATCATAAAACTACTACAAGTCCCACACATTTTCCTCCCCTACACTTAGAATAATATTGAATAACACAAGCACACAATTAGAGTTTTGAATATCAATGATGTCCGAGTTTTCCATGAGTACCACATCCTCTGGGTTTGTGTACTCTTTGTGTTCGACGTGGCTGGGCTGGCATCACTATATCGACTTGAGTAATTTGTGACTCAAGTCTAGCATCCAGTGCTTGGGTACCTTGGCCTGCATCTGTACCTCCCACATGTTGTTCACCACTGCCATGATGTAAGTCTGTATTGGCCGTGAACTCCGCCATAGACACTGGGGACCTAGAATGACCAATAGGTCCCGTAGAGGTGCCCTGATGCTCGGTAGCCTGTGAGCTAGTATCAAATCCAGTTTGGACGGTGGGTTCTGGTGATCGGAATCTACGACGCCGTCCACCGCCATGCTGGCCTCCGTGAACATTCCTAGGAGCTCTTTCAATGCGACGCGGGTCTGCTGGCTGTGGAATTTGCTGTGGCACTCGTGGAGGGTGAAATGCAAGTCGGGAATACTCCCCTACAGTTTTCAATGTCATGGATGCAAAGTCCTTCATTGCATTAAAATAATTCGCGTGCTGTTCGTCACTCTGTGTTATAGAGGTCTCTGCCATGTAATACACCTGAGTCATAGCATCCATCTGGTGTGCAAATATTGGGATGAATAAGGATTAATAGAGTTAAATCTATATCGACTTGGATGGGAATCTATTTCATTAATTGTAAGAAAAACTTACCAGATATTGAGCTCTGGCGCTATCACCCTGAAATCCCTCGGGAAAAACGAGCTGCCTAGTAGGATTTGAAACATACTGCACTGTCCGCTCGCGATACCACTGACGATACTCATCGGATGGATATCTAGGATCTTCAGCTACAACACCGTCTTCCACATGAGAATGACTATCAGTCCAGACATCAATATATGCTCCATGTGTAGTTACCCAGTTCTGATTTCCCTTGCCACGACGATCCAAAGAATGTAGTGCTGCTTGATTTTCGGTCAATCTCAGATCAGGCACGGGTTGATGATATCCATAACGCGATACGGAAGATGTGGCTCGACAATTTCCCAACATATGAGATATGTGACAGATCTCCAAATATCGCGTCCTGCTGTACAATATGCAGGCAGAGAAACAAGAACATCCTCCGAATATGGCTGCCATATGAACTGCAAGACAATAATTATTCAACACACATTAGTTTTTAGAAAATTTCGGCAGCATTTTTCCTATAACTGGACGAAAACTCCCTGCCAAACACAACAATTTTTTTACCAAGGACAAGTATCATCTTGTATATGTCCAACTAATCTAAACAAATTATTTACATCTGCTCAAATATAAACAAATTAGATACTTGATAATACATTGCTATTACGAAGTGATAAGACTTGAAGATCACGTAGGCCTGTCAACTGATCTCGAAATATGGACACAACATGTCTCGCTACTCTGTGTAGATCAAATTGAACATTTCACCTGTATTCAATACATCATTACTCTTTATAACTCCCCAACGTCTCGAGTGTCTTATCATTTTTAGGTGCATATATATATATGTCTGATATACATACCGAGCTCCATACGGTCCAGGATAGTGCTCTAACGGTTGCACTCGATCAGGACGCATTGTAGGTATCTGTTCCCACGCCCATAGCTGGAAAACAGTTAGATTTGAATTCGATGGACTTTGATGTTGTAGTAAATTAACAGGTACATAACGCCAAGATACCAATTAGGGTACTGTACCTGTAGCAAAACTAATGGTCCGGCTATAGCAGATCTGAAGGGAGATGTTGCAGCACACAATGAACGATACAGAGTCGCTAAAACCGCACTGCCCCAACTGTATTGTCCAACAGTTTCCAAGTCTCGTAATAATGGCATATACAATAGCGGGACTTTATTACCGGATTTATCGGACAATAAGTGACCCCCTAACAGAAGAAGCAGGTATATGCGGGCCCGCTGTCGACATTGGACATCCGGGGCATCCGGTGGCAGCTCTAAATCTAATACTCTAGATAAACACCCCAATTTGAGCCGTTGTCCATCAAAATCGGACATCATTGGAGAGAAACCAAGCAACTCCTCACATAAATTTCTCCACTCCTCAACGCTATGAGATGTATCTATCCCTGTAACTGGAGGTCCATCTATGGGTAGCCCCCACAGGACCTCTATATCTTGTAAGGTAACCGTAGTCTCCCCAACGGGGAGATGAAATGTATGAGTCTCGGGCCGCCACCGCTCCACTAAACTAGTGATCAAGGCATGGTCAATCATCATATATCCACACTCTAATACCCCTTCAAAACCCGTCAATCGAATATAATGCCGAACAGTTTCGGGAATAGGTGTATGCTCCCAAAAACCCCTATCACATCTCCTAACATCCAGCTGATCACCCACAATATGCCCGTGAAATATAGAATATGCCCGGTGAACTGAACCTGCTGGTATAACATCATACACAAATGGACCCGGATGTAGGTCTGGCTGTATAGGGATGTCTGCCATACCAAAAATAGTATCTGCAAATTGCATAGGTGAGAGATACGACCACACACATTAGGGTAGTAGAATAGGAGATCTAGATGCGAATTCATATTATATCGACTTTAAATATGCGAAACAGCTCAAAATAAATCAGAATTATAATATCATGAAAATGTTTCATCCAAAAGGTATCACATATAATATACTACTTCGAAAATCCTACCAAGGTACGAGGAGTACAATGGATCTATTGGCTAAATAACAAAATCAAGCTCTAAAATTAGGGCAATTTCTTCTATTGTGGCCCGACTGATGACAATTTGTACACCTTCTTGGTTCCTCAGGGTCTCTCTCATCCATCTCATTCCGAATTCTTCTAGCTCGTACCCTTCCCGCCCGACGGGCAACATATTTACTTCTATCTGCCTGCAGCTCCCAATCTGGTTGGAGCCAAGTATCCCGATGTGGCAAAGGGTTAAACTTTCCTGAATACTGCACTGCCCATCGCCTTTTTGTGAACTGAGGGTCTACAAGCGCTCCTGGATTATCCCTTCGGTGCCTGCACACAGCCAACACGTGCGAACAGGGCAGTCTGTAACACTGCCACTTACCACAAGAGCAAGTGTTTTCAAAATATTTGACCGTTTGTGTATTACCCCCTTTGCCATCCACACGTCGGCCTGTCACAACTTTATACACCCCGGAAGAGCCATCGAATTCAACAACCCTGTGACATCCCGCTTTCTGATCCGAATTCTTAAACTTCCGCCATATCTTAGGAGGAAATGGATTACGGCAATGTCTGGCCTCCTCCCTTCTTGTTTTAAACAACTCAACTGTCCGATGAAAAGTCAAATCAATACAAGCCCGGATAGGCAAATGACGTGCTCCTCTAAATACATTATTATAACTTTCGGATATGTTGGTTGTCAAAATACCCCACCGATGCTCACCGTCATGTGTTAGACACCACTTTTCGATTTCAATGTTAGACAGATAAGTCCATGCGCCTGGAAACGTGCTCCGCAATTCTCGTTTGAATGCCCGCCACTTGCGCAATTGTCTGGCTCTTCCCATTGCCCAACACAACCTTTTTAGGTGCAAACCTTTGAAGTGAGTCATTAGGTTACTCCTAACGTGTCGCAGGCAATACCTATGAAATGCCAAAGGTTCCTGCCAATAGTCAAAATGTGTCATGGCATGAATGATACCATTATGCCGATCTGAAATGACACAAATAGGACACTGATCACGGGCCACGTGGTACCTAAATTGCTCCATGAACCAAGACCAACTAGAAATAGTCTCTTCGTCGACAATGGCATAAGCTATTGGAATAATCCTGTTGTTGGCATCTTGCGTGACTGCAACAAATAGTTTGCCTTTATATTCGCCACGCAAATGCGTGCCATCAACACATATAACCGGTCGACACATGTGAAATGCATCAATAGCCGATCCAAAGGCCCAAAACACATATTTAAATGTCTTCATGTGATCCGTACTATCAGAACGGTGCAACCACCTGATCACAGTACCCTGATTTGACTTCATAAGTGCATCAACATATCTTGGTAGGTCGGCAAAATTGACATCCCAAGAACCAAATACAAGTTCAATAGCTTTGCGTCTGCCGTACCAAGCCTTTTTATAAGAAACATCCACCTTCAGCACTTCTTTAACATGACTTACTATGCTCTTTACTTTGTACCCAAGATCGTCTTCAATGCTATGAACAATGTGTCTAGCAATAACCGACGATGTGAGGCTAGCATTGCTATTACTGATCAAATCACCTAGACAATTGTGATCGTTCACCCACTTAGTTATTTGCCACAATCCATGTGTCTTTTTTTTCACTGCTCGGACACACCAGTCGCATGGAGGTTCCGATGAGTCGGCCGCAGTGGTGAAACTCCTTTGAACTGCAGATTTACATTTGGCAACCCAGGTGTTACTCTTACTCTCAAAAACCCTGAACTCCCTATTATTATTGATAGACCACATTCTAATAGCCCTGCTCAGCTGTTGTTTGCTTTCAAATCTCATATGCATCCTTATATTATTATTCTCCTCACTGAATATCACAATGCGCTCCAACTCACTTTCATCAGTGAGATGCTCGTCATCATCTATGTTTCCAAGATTAGAGAAAAATTTCAATCCTCGTGGAGCATATGAGAGGTTTCCAGATGCATCAAAGGGCTGATGGTTCTCGACATCCTGGTGGACTCCACGTTGTTCAATTTCGCCATCTGAGTCACTGCCTGACACATCAACCGACTCAGATTCCTGTACATCTTCCACATCATGCTCCGAATCATCAGCTAGGGGGCTGTTACAATGACTTGGACCGGCAGTGAAATCCAAGCCATAACTACCAATATGTTCCGGTGATTCTCGATCTCTAAAACTTTGAATCGAGTCTAGGCCTTGAACAGATTCAACATCCGTCCTTAAGCCTGATGGAAGACGTGGCTCTAACGAATCCCTAACACAATCCCCCTGGGTCAATTGTGATACCGATGCTGTCTCAGGTACTGCTGTATTAAAGTTTGGTCGAAACCTTGTTGGATCCATGGATGCATGGACAAGCGACATCATCGGACCACAATTGGTATTTGGTGAAATGAATGTCCTGGTGACTCGAGGATTTTGGAATATTTCCTCCTTTTCGATATAAAGTTCTGCGATGTATGGAACAATTTCGTTCCATACATCATACATTATCTCCAGAGTTTCATCATCCACCACTGGGGAGACATTATAAGAGCTCCGGCCACAAGGTTGGCGGAGAAATATATTCAACTTGAACAACCCCCTATCGACCCCCATTTATTGATAAATTCTATCCACCAACTCATCATATCCAATTTTGGATCGTAATGAGAATGTACAGTTGCACGTACGAGGCAAGTAACAAATTGACCCATTCTCGTAGTGTATTCTACCTCCCCAATAAAGAGACACTCGCACAGGTCTTTCTATAGACATACGTGTGAAAAAATCCCTATTTTGGAATAAAATAAGTTAACTCATGTGGTACAAGAATATATAACAAATAACAATCCCTACTTTTTTATGTGGTCCAAATTTACCACTGAATTACCCAGGAAAAATGCAACAAAATAGCACAACCCACATCATTTTTTCATCCAAATTTCACACCAAATCTAAACTTTGCATCACATTCAACTATGTAGGTATAGTTTTATTATCCTCTTATTTTTTGCATATATAATGGTTAGAATGATGAGGATAATTTAAACAGAGGTTAACGTAAGAAGACTAAAAATCGAGAAAAGGGGTGTTTAGGGAATTAATAATAACTAGAATTGTCAAATCATAAATAGTTTATATTTTCCCACTGTTTTTAGCAAAAGATATAGGTTCCAAATAGCGATACTAAATATAGGATTGATATAAAAGACAAAAGTAGTGGAGCGGGAATATTAAGTATTTTCACTTCAAACCTTGCCTTTACCTCCATAAATGTTAGCTTTAGTAAGGGGTGTGTAATATAAAGTTCGTACACAGGGTTTAAAAATTTGTAAGGATAAGGGTGCGTAAATTCAAGTATAATTGTTTGAGTAGTTCTTGTCATTAATAACAAGTTGGCATGAAATTAGCCCCTTTGTAGAATATCTTTTTTTTTCATCACAATTTAAGAATTTTCTCATATTTTAGTAGTACAAGCAAATGTGATACATGCTTGTCTTGTATACATATTTTTAGTTCTATACCTAAGTTAATATTCCTTCTAACCGCCTATACATTATTACGCATCATGCCAAAATGTTAGTCAAGAATTCCTAATTAAATGGAGTATAAGTTTATTAAATGTAGGCAGATATCTTGTTTTATTTAACGTTTCCAAGCACCCCCCCCTTTTGAGTCCATATTGTCGCCAATTTGTCTTATTATACTCTTAAGGCAATAACTAATCAAAAACACCCAAAAATATTTTAAAAAAATTTTGACAGAGTTTCCCCTGTAACTGGCTAAAAGTCCCTGCCAACCAACATAGGCACATTGATTTTCAAACAATTGAGAAATATGAGATAATTTACACCACTGCAAATACGGTAGAATAATTTCATATACAATAATTTCTTATAGAAGACAAGGAACTGTGATATTTGACAAACCTACAATAATAATATAATGTATATAGTAGAGTGTGAAACAACAATAATTTCTTATACTCCCCTGTCAACCAACATAACATGCAATTAAAAAATATACTACAGTAGAGGGTCTCACTTTACATTCATGAATTCACCATAAAACGAATCCAAGCAAAGTTCAAAAAATTAGAACATTAATATGACTACAATTAAATCTACTTGTAAACTACATGACTTACCCAATGATTTGCCTCAGATTCTGAAGATGCACTTGTGCGTACAACTTCCTAGTGGTACCAATCAAAGCCTCTTCAAGTCTCCTAGCTTGTGTCGAAAACTTTGTATGCACCTACATGAATATGATGGAGATCACAGAAAACCAAGATAAGGTACTGGAGCAGAGGATCTGGGGTGCAATGAGGGATTTGTTCAGATGAACCACCTCGTTCCCGTAGATCTTGCTTGTTCCGATATACCTTTTTGGATCTATTCCCCCAATTTCAAAGAAAATATGCGTTGGTAAACTAAATAACATAGGTATAGAAAACATACTTATAGAAAATAAAAAAGGTCTACGAAGGGGGTTACTTTGGTGTCCTATTCCGACAAGGGAGGTGTTCGCATTCTATAAATGCGATCTGTGCTAGGTTCGCATTTCTCATATGCGAGTCTTACAGTTTATGCTCTTTACCATTTCTTTCATTTTTGATGCCCAACAATTTAACTATGGCTTGAATCTGATATATATAGCATCATTTTCATATCGACAATTAGCAAGTAATGGTTATAGTCAGTCCATTAAAAAGAAAATAAACAAAAAAAGTTTTGCTGCTACCAAGCCATATTTTTAATTACTTTTCCTGAGTAAAAGCAAAATGTATGAGCACAAAACCTGAACTCGCATTTCACAAATGCGAAAATCACATTTATGGAACCAACTTCACAAATCACCCCCTTTGTAGAATAATTTTTTTTTTTTCATCACAATTTAAGAATTTTCTCCAGAGTTTGCAGGAAAGTGTGATGGATCCTAAAGCTAGCATGGATAGCATGAGGGTGCCAGTACTTCCAAGTACAGATGCCCCTAGTAGCAGTAAAAGTAGAAATTATACTAGAAGCTACTCAGATACCGTAGACTATGATAAAACACATAGCAGTCAAATGTGTAGACATTGTAATAGCATGATAGCCCACCAACTAGGCAGATCCTCTGCTCCATTTCTGTAAAAAAAACTGGGCAACTTCATGAAGCCTATCAGACCATATGCTTAAGGAAAACTTTAACTAAGTCCAAACCTATAAACCAATTAAGCAATACTGTAATCACCACATGCGACAACTAATATCTTTGAGGCAGGGTGTTTTAGACTAAATACTAAGAAAGCCAGGACAAAGTTTCTTTGCAGCTTCGGCATGGCTTCTTAAAGATTTTATTTTTTTGGTAGGCTAGCTAGCTACTTAGAACTTGGCATTAACTAGCTATGGTTCTTAGATTGCTGCTTTTCCTTTTTTTTCTCTTTCATGTTTCTGGAATGCAATATTGATTGCTGTTTTTCCTTTTTTTCTCTTTCATGTTTCTGCAATACAATATTGATCCACGTTAATCCCATGTTGCCTCCACATGAAAGCAATAGCTAACTGCTAACCTCCAGCAAAATTAATCAAAATAAAAGAAAAAGTATGTGGATGCAACCGCATTGTTTTTCTTTTTTTCGTAAAAGACTGACCTCGCATTTGTGAAATGCGAAGTATCAGAACTCGCATTTCACAAATGCGAAGATCACAAGTCTCAAAAATTACCCCCTTTGTAGAATAACTTTTTTTTTTCATCACACTTTAAGAATTTTCTCCATAAATGTTAGCTTTAGTAAATGGTGCTTAATATAAACTTCGTATACAGGGTTTAAAAATTTGGAAGGATAAGAGTGCTTAAATTCAAGTATAATTGTTTGAGTAGTTGTTGTCATTATGGACTTAGATTTTTTTTTTCCAACATTTGATTTGTCCAAAACATTGTTACACCATTAAGGATAACTTAATAACAACTTGGCATAAGAAGATTAAGTAATTAACATGCTTCAATTGCAAAAATGAAAAATGAAAAGGATAGACAAAGAATTAATGGATAAATTCGAAAGTGTGTAAATAAATTGTTTTTATTTTAATTTTTTGTAAGTGCATAAACAAATTCTTACTCCATTTATTTTTCAAAGTACAGACAGCAACAGGGGAAAAAATTCAAAGGATAGCATGATCTTAAAAGTTATATCAGATTTACTTGCTAGATCTTTAATTGCTAGATCAAAAAAAATTTATTATATGAGGATATTCAAGCACTCCTGCGCATTGTGTGCACGTAAAAAGATTCCTGTCTTTTATGAATTTTCATAGCATGATTCATCTTTAAGGTATCTGACATGCTATCTTCTTTATTGTCTACATTTATCATTACACCAACCGAAACTTAGGACAGCCCATTCTTGTAATCAACCACAAGAAGAAACTTAGCTCCGATAACAAGCAATGTACAATGTCACAAATAAATTGCCAACCGAAACAACAACAATGTCCAATAAATTACCAAATCATAAAAGCCACTTCAATTCGTAAAAACAAAAAATCCCAGAAAAAAATTAAAACTCAGAAAAAAAAATCTTACCTCTTATGCTGTTTCTGGTGAAAGGAATGGCAAATGGAGAAAGACGGATGCCGGGCTTAAATGGAGCTAGCTACCAGAGATGGGTTCCCAAAGGGGAAGCTTTGCAATGGTAGAGAGCTTCCGATGACAGCTTCGGACGGGAAGAAATGCCGCCTTTCTGGTTTCGCCTGAGAAGAAACGCCGCAACTCTACAACATTGCAGAGCTTCCGAGGAGAAGGCCGACAGATTCCGACGACAAAGCTGTGGCTCTGCTTTCCGATGACAAAGCTCAGACCAAGATAATTTTGAGAGTGAAAGGCTGCACGGAAAGAGTACAGGTAGCCATGACGGAAGAGAAATGCGAAATTGGGAAGTCTTATTGATTTCAAATTGAGTACCTCGCATTTATGAAATGCGAGGTCCCTAATCTCGCATTCTCCTAATGCGAGCTGAGTAAGCTCGCATTTGGAGAATGCGATCTTCTTTTTCTTTTTTCGTGAAAAGAATTACCTCGCATTTGTGAAATGCGAGGTACCTGAACTCGCATTTCACAAATGCGAAGATCACAAGTCAGGAACCAACTCCACAAATTACCCCCTTTGTAGAATAACTTTTTTTTTTCATCACAATTTAAGAATTTTCTCCCCTCGCTTTTTATTTATACCCTCGACCAAAACATGTGATTTTGTGGGTCTGAGAAATTTGACACAAACCTTTCAACTTCCCATTCCACGCATGATCTAGCAGACTAGGACTTCAAAAACAAGAAAGTACAGTAGAAGCAACCAAACTCCTATTCCATGCATAAATGCATGGATGGTGACAGCGGGGCACATATCCCACTCATCGCTCAGAAATGGGATCGGAAAGTTCATGGAGATGGCCAGCATGAACGCCGTGGAGGCTAAGAATATGGCAGCATGGTCCATCATAAGAGATGCTACCTGGATGCATCTTCGTATATACATAGACACAATCACACAGAGAAAGGACAGCTCGAGAGCTAGGCAAAACCAGTTAAAAGTTATTGGAAGTGGTTTAGGAGTTTGGGGAGCTCGTAGGGTAGCACCCACAGCCGTAAAACAAACTCCTACGATTGATAATGGCAATTGTATCTTCATGTAAACATAGGTATTGGTTGGGGGTGGCTGCTGGTCAGTGGGATGTGTTGCATTAGCCTGGGTTCCTTGGGTAGTTGGCAACTGAGGTGAGGACGGGGACTGTTGTGGACTGCCTGGTCTCCGAGTTAAGGCTCCAAAGGCAAAGAGATGGATGCGCTTGACAAGATTGATGACAAAGAACAAGAAATTCATCATCGTAGTAATATTTTAGTTCTAAGGTTGAAGGAGGGAGGGGTTGAAGTAGATGGAGGTTGAAGCTGCTTTATATAGGAGGTTTTGAGAAAAAAAAAAAGAAAGAAAAGAAAAGAAAAAGAAAGGGTAAGTGTTGAGATGCCTTGAATTAGATTTTCGACCTTCGCTGAGTTGTACGGGAGTCTCGCTTATATATATACACCTTATTTTAGTTTGTAAACTATTCTGATTACAACCCTAATAAAATCTAATTTCCCCCAAGTTGTTCTTGTCTGTTCTTCTGTTCCGCTGCATCTGTTGCAACAATAAGAAAGGACGTTTCGACTTTGTGAAAACGGGGACGAGAAAAATAAAGCGGAAACTATTTTTCTCCATCCTTGTTTTTTCTTTTTTTGGTTTTGTTTTCCTTTTCTTGTCCCTCCACAACAGCTTCAGAACTGAAGGGATCTTTCATTCCTAGTCCATTCTGTTTTTCTCCAAATCTTTTGTTCTGCTTTTCCCCCACAGCTTCCTTTGTAGTTCCTTTCTTTCTTTTCTGTACTTATCTTTTGTCTCTTTTTAATTATAGAGCTGTAAATCCAATGATAGGTTTGAGAATTGAAAAGATTTAATTATCGACAATTAGATACTTAACCATGGCATGTTATCCACATCCAAGAAAAGAAAAGACGAAAATATTACCAATCATTTAACATCTAATCACCTGCTAAATAATTACGTAGTTATTTAGAGAAATAATTAGATGGACTAGCTATATCTAGAAATAACACCTTTTATGTCTCTCTTTAGCGTTTTACATAAAGTATTTTTCTAATGAATGCCCAATGTATGTAACACATTTAAAATTCACCTAACCTACCATATATATACACATACTAATAATTATTACCCTCTCTTGTATTTCTATACTTTCTCTACTTAATCTTATTTATCCTCCCTTGTAGTTATTTATTTTTCATAATTAATTTTACATTTTTAAAAATATGATACCTGAAATATATATATATATATATATATATATATATTAATGGGTATTCAATAGACACTTGTTAGACAAAAATCATACATAAATATTCTACGCGTACATACTCTGACTCATTGACCGCATGGCACTTAACTATACCACAAGATATATGAGTGAGCTCATAAACTGGTAAAGGAAAAAAGAAAAAGAAAAAGAAAAATGAAGGCAGAAACAACCTATTCAATCTTGAGCTTATGCTAGCTTACGAGTCGTTCCATATAAAGTTTTTGTTCATGGCATATTAAATTAATCATATGAAGTCTAATTTATTTCTATAGCATGCTTGCTCAGTTGGTGTATGTATACTAGTTTAGGTGTGCCCAAATTAGTTGATCATTGTATACTTTAAAAAGAGCAGTGAGATGATCATTAGATCTCATGCCCGCAAATTGTTGCCAATTCCTACCGTATGAAGTAAAGATATCGTATGAAACATTATTCCACTTCTTATATTTCTGGTATTAATTGATCAATCACTTGTGGCAGGACCATTATTTGTACCACATTTAATATCATCCTATAAATATGTTTTGGGTTTTTTTTATGTTGATATTTTGATTTAGGTTGGGTTTTTTTTCATGTTGTCGTTGATTTAGGACAACTTTTGATTTGTTTCCTTACATATAAATAGACGGATGTGCTCGGCAAGATTGATGACAAAGGTCAAGAAATTCACAAATCATCAGAGTAATATTTTTGTGGTAAGGTGCAACGAAGTTTCCATTTTCACACTCGAAGAAGAAATGTTGAATTTCTTCGTTCTCTCTCTCTCTCTGAATTTTGCTGTCAATCTAATGACTCGTTAACATCTTTGAATTGTTGAATTGTGGCGCACTCTACGTGGCTTTCAGATTGTTTTAGCCATTGAATTAAATGCATGTTCTGAGACGGTTGAGATATGGAAGCATGTACGATATAAATAAACACGGTATCCCTCGCTCCTCCAAAGTCTTCTTAGTCATTGAACAAGTTGGCGTAGTTGGACTGATGAATTTTTCCTTTTTTGTGGGTCCGCTTGAATTGGCTTATGTATGGCTTTCTTTTGGAGTTTGAAGGCCGACCACTGAGATGAATCTTCTGGCTTTCTTTTGGAGATGAATCTTCCACAAATGAAATCTATAGTCATTGGAAGATTATGAGGAGAGAAGTTAAAAGAGCACCATGTTTTCCAGATGCAGTTCAAGAACAAAATTATGAGGAGAGAAGGCAGCGAGCTGCTTTCTTTCAGGAAGTCATCATGTCGACTATTTTTAGGCTTGTCCGTTCACTGTGTAATACAACACAATTTGGATATCAGGTTACTCCTAGTGGTGGAAGACACTACAGTTTACCTTGATGTCAGTCAAATAGGCTTGGTTAAATCACGATAGAAAAGTAATGAGCGTGTTACATATTGGCATTGTATGTTTGTAATGAATCGACTCATATGTAATCATAATATTACCAGATAAGGCATCAGTATTCTTTTATCTGTGAGGAGGAGCCATTTTGCTTTCTTACTTGTACTCCTGAGCAAGCATTATGGCAGTACCGCATCATCGGTTATCACAGGGTATTAATGGCACTTTTATGCTATTGAACTATTACATATTATCTTGAAGCTCCAATTTACAGGAGATATTAGAAGAAAAATAGCTAGTATATCAGAGCTTTCCTGCGCTTGCTTACTTCATCAGATGCTCTATGATAGAAGGCCTAGATTTAAATTATACCTGGGTTCAGATTTGTACGTCCAGTGCATTCTTGCCCTACCATTAATCAAGTCTTTATGGCACAAGATTCGTGGAATTTCAACTTCGATGTTGAATTCAAGTTTCCTTGAAGAGGTCTCTTTATTTTTTTTCAAGAGAATAAAGTCAATCATGGCTTCTTTTTTTTTTTTTTTTTTTTGTAAAGTCGGATTATGGTTAACAATTCTAATTATTCCCAATTTCTTGTCCACATCCTTTCTTCTTTCGTTGCATGCACTGCAATAAAACCAATCTTCAGGTGCAGAAATTCTAGTTATTGACACTAATTTTCTGCTCTCTTTTTTTTCTTCTTCTTTTTTTTTTTGTGAAATAAATAATTCAGTGCCATCAATCCAATGATAGGCTTTACAGTCTTCATAACAAGAAAGATGCACTTACATATAACCAGATATTCAAATATAGCATGATGTCCACATTCCAAGAATGGAATGGTACGACCGTGGTAGTCATAAAACATCCTTGAGACAACAACAGCAAAAACAACAACATCTGCCCTGTTTACACGGATTCGTAAAATACATGGATAACAATCCTTTCAAAAACACACACACAAATGAAAAGACAAAGCGAAAAAGCATGAGCTTAACTTTTAGGAGAATTTTGGCGTCGCGAAGATGTTCGAGCATTTCAGAGAAGTACGTCCTGGCAAGCCCTGTTTCAGCCAGGTAGATATGTATATAAAAAAAAACAAAGTCAAAATATGCTGTAAAATGCCAAAAAGAAAAAGAAAAAGTTAATAAACAAATACCTGAGCAGGAGATTCAGCGATTCGCAAAGATGATTGCGAGGATTGCAACGATGTAGAGTGCGATGGATATCCCAGTGAGCGGAGCCGGAAAAGTGACTCCAATGGCTAGCACGAATGCAGTGGCGCAAAAGAAAATTGCAACATGTGCCATGATAAGAGATGCCGTCTCGTAACGGCGGCGGATGTAAACGGAGACCAATAAAGCAAGAACGGCCAGCTCCAGAAGCATGCAAAACCAGTGAAAGGTTGGAGGAAGAGGTGCAGTGGTTTGGAGAGCTTGCAAGGCGGCGCTAAAGGCTGCAATACAAACTCCAATTACCAGCAACGCCCATTGCATCTTCATCACATAGTCGACGAAGTTGGGGTTCTGATCATCATCGCCATTATTAGGTTGCCGGATGGTAGGCAGGGACGGCTGTTCCTCAAGTTGAGATACTGCACCAGGTTGGAGTTGGACTTGCATGGTTGGCGACTGTTGGGCGGCCCCGTTTCGAGACTCCCACCATTTCCATACCGGGAAGCCGCCCTGACCCTGAGCGAAATTCTTCAAGGTCAAGAAGAAGTTGATAGCTGCAAGCCTGAGTTCTCCCAGCATTTCTGAGACGGGTAATTCTCCGGAAGAAAAATTCTCAATGGGTTTGCCACCTCTGTTGTGTTGCACCTCAATTTATATCGTCGGACAAGCATATACATAGATTCTTTGCCTTGTGGGTGCGTTCCCACGGAAAGGGTGGTGGCCCGGTGGGCGCCACAGACACCAGGACTGGAAAAAATTACACACCACTTCTGTGCTGACTAATCGTCGGAAAGTTTTAGGTGAAAGACTGTAGAACAAAAGTACTACTAAAACGATGACTTGTTCTCAAATTTAAGAGTGCCAATTGCATTCAGGCACCTGTAAGTGTCAATCTATAAAACAAAACACGTGGCCATGTAGCCATGCATGTTAATTTCTACAATATCCAATGACAAAACACTCCTGTGAATGTGAGTGCCGATTTTGGAGCCCCACTCTTCTAATTCTACCACATTACTATTTAGCTAATCTTCTAACAATACGCAGGACCCATGCGAACACTACCTTCACTTGACAATGACATGGTGAAGAAAGTGAATGACGATGTTCGTATGAGCTCAGATCTTCTTGACTTTCTTCACCAGGTCATTATTATCAAGTGAATGCCAATTTTGGAGCCTCAACCTTCTAATATTCTACCACAACACTACTTAGCTAATCTTCCGAGAATACGCAGCACCCATGCGAACACCACCGTCGCTTGACAATGACCTGGTGAAGAAAGTGATGACGATATTCGTATGAGCTCTAATTCTCCCATATTATCGCTTAACTAATCTTCGGACACTATGCATTGTCAAGTGAAGATGGTGTTCATATAGAACTATACATATTATGTATAAAACTATACATAAGTCGTACTTTGTCCGCATCTTCACTCATTTCAACTAATACGCTATACTTAATCGATCGAAACATTAGGACCTTTTTTTTTAGCAGAGACTTATCTTTAGTTTTTGTTCAGGCTTCCAACACCAACACCTTTGGAGAAAGACTTGCTCAAGAATCAACAGAAGTAAACTCCATTCCATTGTTTTTCTCAAGTAATGCAAAACAAAGTTAGATAATCTTTGTTAGACTTGTAAAATAACTTAAAAGTAATCGTGATTTTTTTGGTTTGTAAATTACAGAAAGACTTTATTAGACTACTATCTGCTCTAGGCAGACAATGTCAGATCTCTATTTTGATATATAAAAGCAACTCATGCATCTTGTTACAAAATGTATTTACGTAAATAACATATGATCAATGAGTAGGCTTAGCCTATTTTGGAAAGGGAAGAGCATAAATATAATGCACTACTTTGGTTTAGTCGTGAAGTTTGACTACAATAAAAAAAAATGAAGAAAGCAAGTTGTATCCTAATAAATAAATAAAACATCAAAAAAATGAATTTTTAGTTTGGGTTTACAATGCATTTAAATTAATAATGGTGGGAAGTTATTGGCCTTTGTTGTCTAAGGAACCAATGGCATGCAGTTTCTTCCTTTACCCTTCGTAAAGATTTGATTCGAGGCTGACCTACTCCAGGTGCTGATTCTGCACAGGTGTCCTCGTATAAAATATCTCATACAGTATATGGTGCTATTTCATGTTTGACTATTGAAAGGTTTTTTTTCGGAGCAAACCCTCGGGCCTGTTTTTCCTAATCCATTTTTTTTTTGAGATGACGTAATCTATCCTATACTAAGGGGGAAGGGGCGAACCTAATCTATTTTTCCTAACTCCTGTTGAGGCCCCTTAATGTATATTTGCCACACGTCTCTGCTTATCACGTAAATCTCATAACTGGTGAGGCAATGGTTGCAAGCTAGCATTGAAAGATATACTTTTTCTTGAACATTGAATAATACCCATTATTTCACTTGGTTCCATTGAAATCAAAAGTACTAGTTTTTGCAAATTAAAAAAAATTTATGATAACTAAAAAAAAAGAATAATGAGTATTATTTGAAGTAATAGTTTAAAAAATATTTTTCTACGATTATTCAAAATTTTTTTAATTTATTGAATTGATACTTTTGATTTCAATGGAACCAGGTGAAACAACGAGTATCATTTGATATTCAAGAAAAAGTATATATCTTTCAATGTAGTAGCTTGCAACTATTGCTTCAGTGATTGCGAGATTTACATGACAAGTAAGGACACATGGCAAAAAATATCAAAATGTGGCTCAATAGGGGCGGGGAAAAATGGAGCCGAGGATCCGCTCTAGTTTTTTTTAGGGTAGTTTTGACTCTAATGACTGTCACTAGAACATTGTCCCTGTGGAAGTGACCTAAACTTATCAACTAAACTGATGTGTGTTGGTATTTGAAGTATTTATGCTGTTGTTAAAGTTCTAGTATTAAGTCAAGTATAAGATACGTCATACGTATTTAAACTCCTAGTATAAGGCAAATAGTTTACTTTTAGGTGAATCACCATATGCTAACTGGTGAGCTAATATGTATTGGCATTGGCAGCTCGTATTGTCAAAGCAAAAAATAGGATTAAGAGCAAATTTCACTTTATGAGACAATTTTGTCCTTTCTTATATTAAGAATCATTATTTCAACTAAATCCTCTAATGCCCATGACAAACCTTTTTTTTCCTTTTCCTGTTTCCAACTACAAAAATGTTTTATTCTTGATCATCATGATATCCACAATAATAAAGCTGCTATCACTGCCACAACCATTAACCTCCAATCCAGTTTCATCTAAAAATTTTAACAAAAGCTTAATCTTCCCTAATTGAAATTGACAAACATCCCATTTGACTCTTTTTTCCAACCAAATAATATGCAAAGTTCAACAAATAAAAGGGTGATTAAATACTTGGGAAAAAAAAAAACAGATGTCTTTTGGAGCCCATTTGTTTGTTCTTTCTTCATGATCATTGATTTCAATTCTAGAAGATGAAAAAAGAAAAAGAAGTGATATGCAGAATTGGAGGATATTGACAAAGTTGCCAACAGGAATGAGAGGAAAAAGGAATTCATGAGGTTCTTTTGGGTTCCAATTTGGTGCTTGAGTTTCTAGTTGGGGTGTTTGTGGTTCAGTTGTTTGGGGGAAAGGAGAACGAAGATGATAAGCATTGTGGAGTAGATAATAGACAAGGAATGATTGACTGATAAGATGTAGGAGGAGTAATTAAAATTTAGGAGAGTTTCATTTGAAACCCTAAAATTTTGAAATTTAATTGCAAAACGTTAAGTAAGAGCAAAGTTGTCTCGTGAATAAAAATTTGATCTGAATCCTAATTTTTGTTCTGACAATATTACTAGCCATTGGCATTTAATGTATTTATGTTGTTGTTAAAGTTCTAGTATTAAGTCAAGTATAAGGCAAGTATAAGATACGTATTTAAAGTCCTAGTATAAGGCAAGTAGTTTACTTTTGAGGTGAATCGCCATACGCTGACCGGTGACCATCTGTTTGTTTTGGCACCTTCTTTAGAACTTTGACAATTAAGTGCCAATTTGTCATTGTCTAACTTTTATAGCGCAATGTCCTGGAAATTTCTGCCCTAAATTAAACTTGTGTCTAAATCCTCTCATTAAAAGAAAAGAAAAAAAGCACTCTGTTTAAATCCAATTATTAAACAAATAGAAAATTGTAGTTTTAGTACCCAAACTTTAATGCATGAGCAGTTTTAGTTTTCAAATTTTGGACCAAAACAAATTTGGTACCTAATCTTACAACTTTTGAGCACATTTAGTACCCTTGATGAGTTTTTTTCCCAATTTGCTATTGGAAAGAGTTACATGATAGACACATGTGTGACAACTATTTTATAAAAAAAGTGAAAAACGTAAATATTCTTCTCGTACTAAGTACCAAATTTAAGGACTAATAATAACACGTGATTCAGTTATGCAAAAACGAAACAAATTTAGAGTAAGAAAAGCTCCTACGGGCAAATAAATCACAGACTGAAAACTATCCATCTTCTATCCCCACCTCTTCTTTATTCCCATTTCCTCATATGAAAAAAAAAATTTACACTCTTATTTCAATTGACACTTTATGAATTCAACCATGAAATTATAAGAAAACTTGGTGAAATTTAGCCTCTAAGATTCGCCTTTTTAGTTTGTGATTTGCTTGTAGGAGTTTTTTTTCTTATGTTAAATTTGTTTTGATTTTAAATGACTGAATCACATGCTATTATTAGGCCTTAAACTTGGTACTTATTGTCAGAAGGAAATTTTACATTTTTTTGTCATTTTTTTATAAAATAGTTGCTAGACATATGACTATCACGTGACTCTTTCCAATAGCAATTTGGGAAAGATCCGTCAAGAGTACTAAATGCGCTCAAAACTTGTAAGATTATGTACCGGATTTTTTTCATTCAAAATTTGAAGACTAAAATTGCTCATTTGTCGAAATTTGGATACTAAAATCGCACTTTTCTCTTTTTGTTTAAATAAACTTATACTCGCTTAAATAATTCTCACCCAAACAATTCACAGTTCACAAGCAGTGCACAGAAAAATCAAAATCTTCCCCCAGGGCCAAGAGAATTTTTTTTTTTTTTTTTTAATTCCAACTTTTGCTGCCAATGCTGTCCTGGACTGGGGTCTCGATCAGAATGAGGCCACAAGATTTTGGGCCGGTCCATTCCATTTTCATAAGTAGCCCATTATTCAACACTGCTCTCCAAAAACCAAACATCACAAGCCCTTTCATTCAATACAACACGGAATTTGAAACATGACCCCATGCTCTCAAGATAAGGCCCATGTAGCTTTTTTGCTCGAATCATCTGTTCATTTTCTCCTTGTTATTGTTTTCTTCCTGATTCATTTTATGCGGCAAACTGTACAGCTGCCAAATATATGTGTACGAATTTAAGGTAGCAACGGTTGCTAGTATACCTATTTCTAAAAGGTTAAGAGTGAAGATTGGTATAAGAAAGAAAATGTTAAGACTGAGATTATATCATGTATATCATTTCTGACGCCATATGCGTGACGCATAAAATTTTGTTCTAGGATAGAATTGGGCCTAGATTTAAATTATACCTGGGTTCAGTTTTGTACATCCAGTGAATTATTGTTCTTCCATTAATTATGCAATTAGAAGTTGGTGTGCCCTAGTATATGATTATAATCTTCTCACATGTATAAGGAATTTTGAGTAGTGTTTATAGCTGTAAAATGTAAGTGACTAGTTGTGAAATGTAAGGGTCTAAAACAGTTATCACTTGATAGAGGTGATTAATCAAGGAACTCTGACTTGTTTGATAAATCATTTGAATGAGCTACCTGTCAAAAGTAATTCCTTAAATGAGAAAAACTCACCAACTTATGATTAACAAGAGTGATGTAGTTTGGTAATTCGCTAAAAGAAAAAATTGAGTTTTTATGGCAGAACATTTGTGGAACATTCCGAGTATCAGCTTCGATCTTGAATTCAATCATGGCTTAGGCTTAGTTTGGGAGTAGATGAAGGAAGAGAAGAGAAGAGAAAAGATAACTTAGAAAAGAAAGGAAAAGAAGAGAAAAGATGCATATTTCGTTTGGGAGTTCAATGAAAGAAAAGAAAAGAAACATATTTCCCTTATTTGAGAGTTGGAGAGATATGGAAAGAAAGGATTTTATGAGAATGCAACTTTACATATTTGCCCTTTCAATTTTTATTTTTTTAAATTTTTTTTGGGACACAAAACTTAAGAAATCTCTTATTACCCTTGAATACATTCTGCTTGTCCTTTGGAGTTATTACTGTATATCACAATTTAACTCAATTATCCTTGCAATATTTAAAATCATAAATTTGAGGAGTTTCTCATGATTTAGACTGCTGAACGGCGGACACAACTTCACCAATGCTCTTGAAGCTTCGTCTTTCTTTCAGAAGCAAATTTGCAAAGGTGAGAGCTTGCCGTTCATAATTCGCACGTTTCTCTGGCTCAGCTATTGATTCGAAGTCTTCAACATGAGCCACCCCAACAATTCTCCTTGTCATTTTTTCAGCATCAAATCCAAGACTGTCATGGAACAGATCTTCCATATATTTCTGTTTTGCC
Source organism: Coffea eugenioides (assembly GCF_003713205.1). Taxonomy (NCBI): domain Eukaryota; kingdom Viridiplantae; phylum Streptophyta; class Magnoliopsida; order Gentianales; family Rubiaceae; genus Coffea; species Coffea eugenioides. The sequence goes on from NC_040041.1 coordinate 100,022, forward strand.
AACAGATGAATTTCTGCATTATTAAAAATTTCAGGCAGATATGCCTCACCAGGGCCATCCTTGTGTTCATCCCAGAAAGCAGTAAACTTTTTATAAAAAAGATTCCACGTCTCTTCTATAGTTTTCAATATCCACAGCTTATATTCCTTTCTGTCATTTCCCTCATTTGCATGTTCATCTTGTGCAAAATAAGCCAGGATTAAGTTTCCAATAAGAGCTCCAACATCAAATCCCATCGGCGCGTAGAAAGAAAATTCTGGATCTATAACTTGAGTAGAATTGCTAGTAACCATGATAGAACCTGTATGAAGGGTCACCATGGATGAGAGCTTGGGTTCTCTCACAAAATTTGGACTTCAACTCTGCAACTTCAAGCTTCAATATATTATCTTGCCGAACTGCCTCTGCGTCACTATCAAGATAAGGAGAACTCAATAAAATGGAATGCAACCAAGTGAACTCAAAATATACATAAACCAGGATTATATGGAATGCAACTTGGTTTTCCCGTAGCATTCAAATTTCCGAATCCACATGAGCATTTACTCCTGATACAAAAGAAATTCTATCAACTTCTAAGCAAAAATATGGATCCAATGATCTACATAATTTCAAAACATGAAATGTCCAGTGGGTAATTGGAATCATCTTCAATTTCCAAAATTAGCTTGTATCTTCAAAAGTATTTTGAACATGATAACATGCTCATATAAGGTAACCAGTTAAAGTATTTTCAAAAGTATTTTCTTCCCTGCATATAAAACTGAAGGAGAACAAAAATCGAGCCGTTAAAACATTCATCAAGCAATTTTGCTGGAACGCCCGGCAGTTGTAAGGTAACCAGTTCCATTTAGAAGAGAAAAAATTCCACTTTAAATCCATTCCAATAGTTGTTGAAGCAATTTTACTAGACAAATTATTTGTAAGGTAGAGAACTAAAAGGCGCATGTTAGCCAGAGCAAATGGTTGATGCTTTGGAACTAGCAAAGTTTCCTCAAATTAACAAACATTAGACAAACATAAAGAATTAGTCCAGAAGAATTAACAAACATTACACAAAAGTTTACATGGCCACACTTTGACAAATATTGACATGCAGCCAAACACTCCGTGTTCATCATTTTACAATTTGAAGCTTACACAGGCAAATAAACAAATAGAATGTATGCATTTAAATTTCATATTCATGTACCACCACTGAAACTTACATTTACCATAACCATGCAAGATATAATCACAAATCAATAATATAAAAATCAAGATTTCCCACAGACAAGAATTTTATGACAGAAAATGAACAAAAAAATTTAGAATATAAACAATAACAATCTACACAAAAAAAAATCCTTTTTTCATAATTCTCTAAAGAAGATTGAGCAAAGAAAGAAAGAAAGAAGAGATTGAGTTGAAGAAATACCTTTTGTATTGAATTGTGGGTGTCGAACGGAAGAAAGCCAAGTGAATCTAGTTGCAAGTATTGAAAGTAAGAGCTGAGAAAGCCTTGCACCGGTGGTTTTACAAATGAATTTTAGGATATAATGGGAATAATAAATTTTTGTCTCAGCTTTTAAAGGACAAAATTGTCATATTAGAAATGTCTTTTGGCAGCCCAAGTTGTTTCCGTCCTTTTCTTCCCACTTTTGGGCGGAAAAATTTTCACCGGCTGGAGGGACTCCTATCCGTTCTTTTCTTTTCTCTTCTGTCCATGTTAGAACTCCCAAACGAATGAAACGGTACGGGTTTCTCTCAGAATCTTTTCTTTTCTGTCCTTTTCTCTCCATCCAAATGAAGCCTAAAGAAAAACGTCGATCATGGTTAACAATTCTAGTTATTCCTAATTTCTTATCCACATTCTTTCTTCTTTCGCTGCATGCACTGCGCAATAAAACCAATCATCAGGTGCAGAAATTAAAATCTCCGTATATTGACACTCGAATTTTCTGCTCGCTTCTTCTTCTTCTTTTTTGTGAAATAAATAATTCAGTTCCATCAATCCAATTAATAATAGGCTTCACACTCTTCAGAACAGGGAAAGATGCACTTATATATAACCAGAAATTCAATTATAGCATGATGTTCACATTCCAAGAATGGAACAGTACGAACATAGAAATCATAAAACATCCTTGAGGGGAATTATGCTACTGGACTAGTCGGCAAATGAAGTACGTGACTTGCATATTTCCGACAACAAAAACATTCGTAAAATACATGTATAACGACCCTCCCAAACACACACACACGCACAAATGAAAAGACAAAGCGAAAAAACATCAGCTTTGAGCTTAACTTTTCGGAGAATTTTGGCGTCATCATATCAGCGAAGATGTTCGAGCATTTCAGAGAATAACAGAGTAGTACGTCCTGGCAAGCCCTGTTTCAGCCATGTCGATATGGATATAAAAAAAAAATTCAAAATATGCTGAAAAATGCCAAAAAGAAAAAGAAAAGGTTAATAAACCAATACCTGAGCAGGAGATTCAACGATTAGCAAAGATGTTTGCGAGGATTGCAACGAAGTAGAGTGCGATGGACATCCCAGTGAGCGGAGCCGGAAAAGTCACTCCAATGGCCAGCACGAATGCAGTGGCGCCCAAGAAAATTGCAACATGTGCCATGACAAGAGATGCCGTCTCGTCGCGGCGGTGGATGTAAACGGAGACCAACAAAGCAAGAACGGCCAGCTCCAGAAGCATGCAAAACCAGTGAAAGGTTGGAGGGAGAGGTGCAGGAGTGCGGAGAGCTTGCAAGGCGGCGCTAAAGGCTGCAATGCAAACTCCAATGACCAGCAACGCCCATTGCATCTTCATCACATAGTCGACGAAGTTGGGGTTCTGATAATCGCCGTTATTATTAGGTTGCCGGACGGTAGGCAGGGACGGCTGCTCCTCATGTTGAGATGCTGCACTAGGTTGGAGTTTGACTTGCACGGTTGGCGACTGTGGTGGGAGTTGTTGGATTTGCACGGTTGGCAACGGTGGTGGGAGGAGTTGGGCGGCCCCGTTTCGAGAATCCCACCATTTCCATACCTGGAAGCCCTTAGCGAATTCCATCAAGGAGAAGAAGAAGTTGATGGCTGAAAAAGCCTGAGTTCTCCCAACATTTCTGAGACGGGTAATTCGCCGGAAGAAAAATTCTCAATGGGTTCGCCACAACTCTGTTCTGCTGTGCCCAGTCGACCACAACTCTCGTGTGGCTTGGCGTATTTATACCGTGCACAAGCATTTGCACATTAGTTTTTTCTCTTTTCTTTTTCCTTTCTAATGTTGGTCAATTTATTTAAAAAAAAAAAAAGGACAAACGGAAGGACCACCCAAATACACTGCACATCGATTATGGCTGCCAAGGCCAAACGCAACCCTTAGAAAGGGGGTCATCATGGAATATACCCAAAAATATTTGGGGATAGCCAAACAGTTCCATTTTGAAACCATATAGTAGTAATCAAGAAATTCAAGCTGAAAAGAATATTAATATTAGTTTTTTTTTCGTTGTTAAGGAAGAATCCATGTCACTTTGATATTTCCACTTGCACAAACAGTAGTTCTTCTCGATCAAAACCTTTTTTTTTTATAGTGTTATCTAGTCAAAATCCTCTGTAGTTTATAGATTCTGGTACTATTAAATTAACCCAAAAAAATAATAACAAAAGTACATTTTCCCGCTCACTTGGAGCTTGCTAATAAGATCAACCGAATTCTTTTTGACCACTTCCCATGGCAACAAAATTTCATCAGGGCTTCTTTAGTAATTTTAAGCAACAGCACACGAAACTCGGTCTGGAAAAGTATTTATTTTTAACTTCTGCAAAATAAAAGTCTTGGTTCACAGCAGGCCTTTGGTACATTCATTCTTCCCCTAAAATAAAAAAAAAAGCGTCTTTCTCCAACACACATTTAGACCATTAAGACGTTGACTTTACCATAATTACAGTGTGCTTGGATTGAGATAATTCGAAAAAAAAAATAATTTATCTCATAAATCTCAATCACCTTTTTATCTTACATATTTCACATCACAAAAGTGCTACAGTAATTATCTCAAATAAATCATCTAAATAAACTCTTATCCAAACAAACTGCAACAAGTTTTGGAAGAAATCCATCTAATGTCCTACTTAACTTTCTATAGGAATCCTTTTTCCCCCTTTTTTAAAATTTTTTTTTTTTTGCAATGATACTCTTATTATTATTATTATTTTGTTTATCTTATGTATTAGTTTCTTTGTAGCAACATAAATTCTTTTCAATAGAATGAAACAATTTCCATTGATTGCTAGAACTTCAATTGTGTTTGCTTTTGGTCCTAGTACAAGGCAAGTAGTTTACTTTTGAGGTGAATCGGCATACGCTGACCCTCTGTTTGTTTTGGCACTTTCTTTAGAACCTTGATAGTCAAGGGCCAATTTGTCATTATCTACTTTTATAGGGTAATGTGATGGAAGTTTCTAAATTAAACTTGTGTCTAAATCCTATCATTAAAGAAAAGAAAAAAATAAGCACTCGTGTTTAAATCCAATTATTAAACAAAAAATAAAACTAATACGAGTTTAAATAATTCTCACCCAAGCACTTCACAGTTCACTGTTCACAAGCAGAGCACTCAAAAATCAAAATCTTCCCCAGGGCCCCACGAGACCCTTTTTTTTTCAACTTTTTGCAGCCCATACTCTCCTGGTCTGGCGTCTCAATCAGAATGAGGCCACAAATAGAGTGGAGTTAGATGCTATTGAGACTAAGATTTTGGGTCGGCCCATTTCATTTTCATGAGTATCCTATTTTTCAGCACTACTACCTAATAACTAAAGATGCAACATTCCCCAAGTGACAAGCACTTTCATTCAACAGAGAATTGGAAACAAAACCCCATGCTCGCTCTTTGCTGCATCAAAATTTCAGCTTTAGTTAAAGACCTATGTAGCTTTGCTCGAATCATTTATTCATTTTCTCCTTGTTATTGTTTTCTTCCTGAAATTTTGACGAAATTGTGTATCGAATTTGGATAGAAAAGGTTGCTACTATGACCATCCCTGAAAGGTTAAGAGATAAGATTGATCAAAAAAACAAGATATAAGATTCAAATCATGTTATGTATAATGTTTTCGATGTCACATGTGAAACACATAAAATTTTATTGTACAAAAGAAGGACTTGATTTAAACCAATACCTGGGTTCAGATTTGTACATCCAGTGCATTATTGCTTTTTCATTAATTATGCAAATAGAAGTTGGTGTGCCCAAGTTGACGACTATAAATTATACTCTTTTAAAGTGTATATAACCTATATGGGACTTTTGAGCATTGTTCATAAATGTAAAAGATTTGGATTGTGGAGTTGACAAGAGTCACCTGAAAGATCTAAAATAGTTTGTTTGATAAATCAATTGAATGAGCTACCTGTCAATAGTAGAGTCCTCGAAGGAGAAAAAATCTCCAACTTATGATTAACATGAATGATGTAGTATGGTAATTCACTCCAAAAAAAAAAATTTATTGAGTTTTTATGGCACAAAAATTCAACTTCGATCTTGAATTCAAGTTTCCTTCGAAAGGTCTCTTTATTCCTTCGAGCCAAGAAAGTGAATCATGGCTATTTACATCCCAAAAAAAAAAGAAAAAAAAAAGGAGTCAGTACAAAGTCTATCATGGTTAACAATTCTAGTTATTCCTATCCACATCCTTTCTTATTTTGTTGCATGCACTGCAATAAATCCAATTATCAGGTGCAGAATTCTAAAGCTTTATGTATTGACACTCCGATTCTATGTCCTCCATTTTTTTTTTTCAAAAAAATGTTTCAGTGCCATCAATCCAGTAATAGGCTTTAGAATCTGAACAGGAAAGATGCATCCCAAAAATGGAACAGTGTAAACATAGTAATCATAAAACATCCCTTGAAGTGAACCATATATAGTATTGGTCGTCAAACAAATTACATATGATCTGCGTGTTTCCGACGACAACAACAACACCTTCTTAATTATAATACCAAGAAGACAAAGTGATGCACATATATCAAAACGCAATTTCACAGGTAGATGGCATATTCTTCACAAGTAGATGAACCAAGAAGACAATCAGTAATTATAATACTGCCAAAGGTTCATATATCAAAAGGCAATTTCAACTTTTAATAAAAATTCAAGCTGAAAACTAACACAGAACTTTGAAATGAACATCTCAGAATCCTTATTAAATAATTCAATAAATATAATAAAAGTTACTTTGGTGATTCCATGTGTTATAATTCATCAATTATTTAACTGAGACAAAAATTTTATGTCCATAAACTCTTCCATGTCATTCATAGAAGAGCAAAACAGATAAATGGCACTTTTGTTCATAAAATTCTAAGAAAGATTCATAAACGAGGATTAGCATAAAATGAGATCCAAAACCTTAAAGTTGTCCCTCAATGCATATATTATCCAATTAAATAATCGCATTGAGACGGGGCTAATTAAAGCTTCCATATTTATCCATAATTCTTAATCTTAACTATAAATGAAAATTGTGCTAAAATAATCATGAAATTGACATGTAAAAAGCTAAACCATAATACCCATCTCAATCTTATGATTTTAATCTCATATGGTCAAATACAAGAGAATTAAATAGACGCAAAATGATTGCCTTCTAACTCAATTCTTGCATTACATTCAACATGAGGATGCAGCCAAACTATTGTGAAAACATTGAGCCACAACATGCAACAGCTCACAGAACAAGTTCCCCATAACCACTTAGATTTCTTATGCAAAACAAGAAAAATTTCCATCCAAGTTGTTTGCATGGGAAACAATTACTAGACGGCATCACACTTTGTAACCATAATTTTTTTCCCATTCAATAATCTTATAGACGGAACATTCAGACCCAAAATGTTTTCTTGCTAATTTTAATCCATGAGAATAGGAAACAAAAGAAACCCTATGGACTCTCCTTGTTTATTAGAATGAATAGCAACCGAAGCCCAAATACAGCTGCATATTTCTTTTCCCCACCGGATTTGTTTAGAAATAGCCTGAATGATAGTCCATTGTGTAACCACACAAACTCTAAATTGATGCATGGGACCACAAACCAATAATTCGAAAGAAACCAACAAATACCTTATCCTCTTAAACAGGAACCAGGCACGGATCATTGATTTTTTCTTGGATGCTGATTCTCTTGGTTTTCAATTCTCAGTGACAATTTGATGGTTTTTTTGACCATTCCATTCCAGGTCTGCCCAATATGTGCAGCAACTAATAAAAGATGCAATTGGGCATTTCATAAATACAGCATGCTCAATCTTTGAAGATATATCTAGAATTGCAATTGAACTTTATGTGATATTTGCGCAAATAATTCTAACAAAGACGCATCAGGAATTCTGGAGTGTTGCCTCAGCAACATAGCAAGGACTGCTGGAATTACCACCATTTCTTGGTGCAGATTCATGAAACCTGCTCCAGATCCACTTGATCAACATTTCTTTGTTCAACACCTTTTTGAGATCCTAAAGACCACACAAAAGATGCATCTTCTAGTTATGCTATCTCAACTGCTAATGAGATAGGTAAGTCTGACATACTACAATATATGGATGTATGAACTTTCTTTTTGGATTTCATGCCATATGAAGAGATCTAAAGCTCATACTACTTAGTTGGCTAATTTTCAACGACAAGAGATGAGATCTAAACAACATAGCATCTGCTGTTTGGAATTTGCTGGTTTGCTCTATTCTTACAGAATATTAGTAATTGGTTGACAAATGCAACTTGCTTGGAAAAAACTAATGACCAGGTGGTGGTTTCATATTGTTGACTTGTTGTGCATAATATAGATCATATAGGATCCCTGAATCTTTGGATATCATGAGGCTAAAATGCTAAGCAAACTGAGACTTTACTAAGTTTACTTTTGGTGTTCTGTAACAAGACATGGAGGTTAAAATCAAGAAGTTAGCACCTATATAGGACTAGGCGTGGAAAAGTCAGAATTTCAGTTTGTATTTAGTAGCTTATCTGAGCAGATTATGGCTAGCAGAAACATACATTTGACGCTATGCTGTCAATTTCGAGTAGATATGATGGTCAATTAGACGGAGAGATAAAGGTCTTGAATGCATAGTCACACGATGATCTCCGCTATGTATGCTTTGGCTTTACCTAAATTGGTGCCTAAATTTTCTATTCCATTTATATCAATAGCAAATGTATATGCTTTGAGAAACACGAAAGGTTGTTCTAAATATGAAGATTTAGATTGGATAACATTGCTTTGACACATCTAGTCGAAATTATATGGTTAATAAAAGTGTTAAGGAAACATAAGGTATGAGAGCATGTTTGGGAAGTGGAATTGATGAAGTCAATATTTTCAATTTAGGGAAGTTTTCCTCAGGTTGAAACTTAAGAACATGGGAGCAATCAGCCACAGCATGCTTTACTATCCCAGATAATATTCACAAGAAAAAAAAAATTTGCTGGTGTGCGCAAGTAATGGAACATAGTCTCTTCATATGTACATGTCAGTATTTTGCTCAGAATGCAATTCTGTAAGTTGCAAGTCTTCTGCCTTTTTTTTTTGGTAATTAATCTATTTGGTTAGTCATTTTGATAGAATGGAGTCGTATTATCTTTTGATTGAAGATAAATTTACACAGTTGAATTTATAGTTTTCAAGCATGACATTCAGGATCTTTAATATAATAGGATCTAAGAACATGGGATGCTCTCTAGTTCTCCTAGTTTGTTTATAAATTTTCTGCTTGGAGATGGGGAAAATGGAGATGATAGTTGATGAGCATTTAATTTTTACAGCTTGCTAAAACAGCAAAAAGAGTAAATATCATACATCAGGATCTTTTTTTGACATGAGCAGATCTCCACATAAATCTATTCCTAGACTTCTTGATGCTGAAGCCAAATTGCAGTAAATTAAAAACAGATGAAGCTGCTGAAGAGGCTATTTGAACTGCGAGAAGCGTACCAACTTTGGGATAAATCTAATCAAATTAACTTATCATTAATTTGAAGCCCACAGTACACTAAAGGAATGTCTATAAGAAGATCATTGTGAGTTAACACACATGGCTGGAGAATTTTTTTTTTTTTTTTTTTTTTTTATTGCATGGAAAGCCTAATCAGAAAAAGAGGAAAGTAAGCACTTTCTGAGTTCTGAGAAGAAGAATTCTAAGTAGTACTAGTTGAACCCCATTCATCTTGTACACTACAACTTCGTTTTTTCATTAAATTTGCTCTTCTTCTGTTCCTTATATAATTGGGATAAGGTGGAGCAGGTACTTTAATTTTGGATTCTAGAAGTCTTGAGATATTCTGCAGATTGAAGCCGAATCATTTTACTATTAATGCTCAATTTTCTTGTCTGATTTTCACGGAATCTTATGAATACCTCTTCTTACTGATCACCCAGTCTGACCCTTGCACCTCAATCCCCCCACGGCAACCCGAAATAAGAAAAAAATCCAGGTAAAAATGGTAAGCTAAAGCTCGAACATATGGAAACGGTAAAAGGCACTTGTTGTCAATGGAACTTTAACAACCAGCAACACTATGAGAAAGAAAGTCACTGGAACATTTGAATATGACAGAGTGAACTGGAATGAAGGACAGCTAATAATGCTTATCAAATTGAAGCTATATAGTGGTGGTAGTGGTGGATGGTGAGGGCTGCGGATGGTGGTGGTTGTGATGATGATGGTGGAGAATATACAGGAAGTGGTATATCAATATGGTTGAAATGTTTCCAATTGAGGGAAGTGTTAGTGAGATTGAAACTGTGAACGCATGAGCAACCACCCTGAGCATGCTTTGCTATTCCAGAAAATATTCCTCTCAAAAAATCTTTTTGTTGGTCTGCCCAGTTACGCTTCTCAGAATTCATTTCTACAACGTGCAAATCTTCTGCATAATCTTCTCAGTTTTTGTTGTTGGGAATTCATACTTAGTATTTACTTCTTTTGATAAAAGGGAGATGCATAATCTTTTGATCGATGAGTAGCTTGAGCCCTTGCATTTATAGTTTTCAAGCATGGCTATGAGGGTCTTTACTCTCATAGTACGTAGTTTAGAAATTTAGATGCTCTCTAGTTCTACTAGCTTCTGTTTTAAATTTTTTGCTTGGAGAAGTTTGAAAAAAAAAAAGGATATGATAGTTGATTAGCATCTAAATGGAACAGCTCGAGAAAACAGCAAAGAGTAAATGTCATATAGAAGTGTCTTATTTTGATCATAAAATCTCCACATAAATCTCTTCCTAGACTTCTTGATTTGAAACCAAAGTGCTGTTACTAAAACTCAGATGAAGCTGGAAAAAATTTGAACTGCCGGGACCAATTTTTGATTAACAAGTAATAACATTAATTAGCTTGTCAGTAAGTTGAAGCCCACAATATACTTACATAAATGAACACCTATCAGTAGATCAAATGTGAGTTATCACATGTTGCTGGAGGGTAGTTTTGCATGGAAAGTCCAATAAAAACAAGTGCGAAGTGATCGTTTCTGAGAAGAAGAATTCTAGATAGTATTTCTTGAATCTTTGGTCCTCTTGTATGCTGTAACTTCTTGTTTTCATTAAATTCGCTGTTCTTTTTATTCTTTACGTAATGGGGATAAGGTGGAGCAGCTACTTAATTCCAACACTAAAAGCCATACGACATTCCTCATATTGTAGTAGATCCATTTTTTTTGACAAAAAATATTGTAGTAGATCCATTTTGTTAATAATGCTCGAGTTTCTTGTCTGACTTGCAGTGGATATTACAGAATAGGGCCACCACAGAATTGAGGGGAAGGCTACTGCTTATCTCAATTGATTAGATGAAAGGAATTATATGCAGGCGGAAGATAGAGATGGGAAAGTTGTAAACTGGTTGGTGTGCTGTTTTGATACTTGATAGTACGTTGTACAGCAAGATCGAGCAAGGAATTGAGGGGAAGTAGTAGCTTTGTATTTGCAAATTTGCAGGTGACAAAATCATACGGTATTTGTGCGTTGTTGATTAGGATAATGGAGAGGAAAAAAAATAAGTTAAAGTAGAATACCACCCTATTAAATATATAAATGTAGTAGCGACGAGGAAAAAATAAAAAAGTGACAAATTATGTACTTGAATGGAACGGTGCATAAACAGATTATTGAAGCTTGTAAAGAAATACGCAGACAAAATACACTAAAAAATAAATAAGAGACAAACTCCATTAGTTTTTCTTTACAAATCTTCCAAAATTTCACTAGCTAGTAGTTTTTTTCCCCTTCTTCAATTGAATCCGTTGCGTTTAGCCATTCAAAAAAGTATGAGAAAAGAATATATTAAAATGAGCCTCCCTTCCATCTTCTCCAAACCAAGATCAACACCAAATTCTAGTTACATCAAAAATTCTACAAGAAAAGATAAACGATTGAAGGATCATCAAATGGTGCTGGATCCAGTGTACTTTTATTCTGGATGTTACAAGGTAATTGCATGCTTTAATAAGTTTCAATTTTCTTGTCTGGTTTAAATGCTTTTGACCTACTTGATATAGACGAGAAGCTGCATAGAACAACTTTCATAGGTTTCAACTTGCAGTTGCTTAGATTTCAACTAAGTCATTGTCCTGTAGTCCTGTAGTCAGTCAGTCACAGTCCTCTAGTCACAGTTAATTAGTGGTCTTAAACAAGGAAATGAAGGAAATAGAAAGTACTAATTTTGTTCATTGTTAATTAAACTTCTTAAGGTACAAGAAAATTTATTTATTCTCTTAATGTACCCCGGAAATTTTTTTAATCTTTTTGTAATTTAATATTTACAGTTAGTATCTATGATAAACTTAGACTCAACTCGGGATACGAATTATTTGTGAAGCCTCTAGACCATGATTAAATAAAAGTTTTGCTTATTTTCTTTTCGTTTTTTTAAATTTTCATTTGTTGACTAGACAATTGTCATTTGGGATCATTGCTGGTAAGTCTGTCACTTTTCTTGCCTTAAACATGACTTTTAGTCTTTCACAGCGTCACTTTAGCCATACACTAAATTTGAAATTGCAAAGTTTAAGATTTTGAAAGTCACAAATACGTATTTAAGTCTAAATTATAAGTTATAGGTCAGGGCAAAAATTCTATCAATGAAAGGTTAAGGGTGGACAGGAAATGGCAATGGTCTTCAAGAAAAGTAGTCAATGTAATTGGTAGTTTTAAAAAAAAAAAAAATTGTAGTACGGGTTATAAAATTAATAATAGTCAACGACCAGTTTTGCCAAAAAAAAAGAGATACACGATCACTCCTTTAACGGCCAGTTGAACATTAATATTTGGGAATTCACAACCTTAACAATTAATATTTGGCCCTACCCTTCTACAATTGGCAATGACAAAGGCTATTCTTTTAATGGTCCGAAACATAATATTTGGCATTCTACTATTGACAGTAGAAGTGGTAAAATGAATATATGGTTGATAAATAATTTTAATTAAATGAATAATGGATTAAATTGATCCAATCCAATTAAAATCATTTAATAAATGGATCTAAATGGATGCCATTTAAATTGATAATGTCAAACCGTGATCCATCCATTTATTCATTTACTCTCCCAAATACTAAATTTAAGATCCAAATTTTTTTTTCCAAAAAAATTACAAATCCCCAAGGTTCTATCCTTAAATCACATAAAAACCTTTTGGTAATAACAAATGCTTGTGCTATTACTCTATTTCAGTTCTTCATAAAGCATCTTCAAAGTATTCTAGTTCCAAGAAAATCTAACTACTATGGTCAATCTAACCTTTCATCATTACTTTAAGTATCATCTTGTAAAGTAATGAACAATTAAGAATTTGGCTACATTATTATAACTTTTGGGTGAATTGAATACGGCTTTACAGTGGAAAGAAGTTTACTTTTCCAATTTTTTGCACTCTTGTTCAAGAGGGACACCTTGAATAAAAATGGAGTTCCAATAAGAGGTCTTATGTTATTTGATAAGTAAAATATGTTTATCACATGAGCACATAGTACCTAGAAAAGTATGAAACTCCTTATTATACCATTGATATACAAGCTACCTTATATTTACTTAGTAAATTAGGTGTCTTTTTTTTGGAGAATTGGGTTGGATGATAACGGAAAAGGGATTGTAAGTAGGAGGTTTTAGATTCAAAATCTTCCACTTATTAAGAAAAAAAATGAAGGTGTCATTTATATATCTTAACCAGTGTCACAGAGACACTCGTTAGAAAAATCCTTTTTATACATTAAAAAAAAAATTACTTTGCTACTGTATGACGCATTCTCGCTTTTTCTTTACTTAAGAATGTGCAAGTTTGCGGTCATCATTCTATGAGAGATTAATTAAAAAAAAAGAGTAGAGACTAAAAGATAATTTTGAAAAGGATGGAAGAAGTTTAGGAACTAGAAGCCAATAAAATGCAATCAATGCTATTGATAATTTGGCATATGAGGAAGTTATGAAGGAAAGAATAGGTGGTCCCACAAAATTCAATCCCACTTTTTATAAATATTTGCAATTGCAACGTATGTTTTCTCTTTTTTAAGTTAAGTGGATATAAATAGATGACATGGATAATCCATTTAAATCCACTAACATAATTGAATTTAGATGATTATTCATTTAAAATCATTGAATTTATATGGATCATGATCCATTTAAAATTGGTTTATATGGATGGATAGGTGGATATGAATCCATTTTGCCGCTTCTAATTTTGCCGCTTCTAATTGACGGTGACAAATGTAGTTCAATGACCAGTTTAAACATTAATATTTGGCAATTCGTAAGCTGGAACAATTAATATTTAGCCCATGCATGCACGCATGTTATAATTGACATCAGTGGGGACACTTGTCTGGGTCGGTGATAATTCAATCTTCTTTGAATTTCTCTTCGACCTCTTTAGATCCCCCTCCCCCTAATATAAAGTGTGTCGAAAAAAAGAATAGCCACTTGTGGCACTTGTCTTGGTTGGTGATAATTCAATCTCCTCTGAATTCCCCTTCGACCTATTTAGATCCCCCTCCCCCTAATATAAAGTGTGTCAAAAAAAAGAAAGCCTCAAAAACACATGCATATATGTTAATTAGTGCCCAAATATAGTCTGATAGCATTTCTTAACATTAATGTTCACTCTGATAACATTTCTATAACCACGTTTCTTTCATTTCTTTTTTTTTTTAATCACAATGATAACATTTATATAACTTAAGCTATCCTGATACATTTCTATAACCACATTTCTTTTGTTTCTTATTCTTTTTTTTTCCATCGAAGAAAATCACTTAAGGCAATCACATATAGTAACAAATTAATAGAATGTAAGGATTGAACCTTGACCTTTCACACCACTAAGACTTAAGCGCTCAGTGGTTACCACCATTCGTTTCTTATTCGACATCCCGGAAATGCCATAAAAAGACAGATGGGATAATGCAGACAAGAAGTTTCAATCAGAACTGAAATTTCTAAATTTGGCCCCGCAAAGATTAACATTTGATTTAACGGTCTGTCCAACTCGCATTGTCAATGTGTCTGCATATATAAAGTGGAAAGCTAGCTATATATATATATAGATAGTGGAAAGTTTCAATCTGAACAGATTTCATAGAAGCAACCCAAAATTTGAGTATATTGGCAAAGGCGAAAAGGGTACTAAAGCATATTGTCCGCCATGTGGTGGGTCCCGAAAACTGTGAAACCTTGTTGGACAAATGGAGTACATGAAGGATTTGACTGCGTATTACAAAATGTTATTGAGACATTACATCAGAAGATGAATATAGCAAGGACTCAAAAAATCAAAAAATTGTTCATCCTTTTTTGTTCCCCTTGTTTTCTTCTTCTTTTTCATCGAGAAATCATCACGCAGTAGTAATTTTACATGTCTCTGTGGCTTAGAGATTTTGGATCTACAGCATGGCTTCTAACATGGGGCAGGTAGGTGAGCCGTGAAAGTTGAGAGACCAAGAAAAATTTGGAATGTGAGGCAAAAAGAAGTCCATGAAAAGATAAATACGATGTTCTGATGAAGCAAGTGAGATGGGTTTGGTGAATTTTTACGGCAGATGTATATAGTATGGAGGATGAAGTTTACATATATTGTTACAAGGATCACCTCAGAAATTTGAAAACTAGGCTAGTTTCTAATCTATGAGGTGATAGAAACCCCCCCCCCCCCCCCAAAAAAAAAACTAGGGTTTTAGCGTAAAATAAGGTGAGTTACTAATTCTGGATAATAGACTACAATACAGAAAAGCAAAAAAAGGTATCGGCAAAATTTAAAAAAAAAGAAGAAAATTGTTGTACGCAAAAGAATGTAGTAAACAATGTACACATTGCATTCATGAACTTGCCAGGTTGTAAGTTCCACAAATGAAATGTAGTCATTGACTCACTGGGCAAGAATGTTACGTTATTAAATAGTCGCCACTATAATTATAAAAGAGACTAATGTTTACAAGTTTAGTACCAAAAACTGAAATTGTCAGTCCACTAGATTTAGGTTCCCTCCCACAATGGGAACTGTCGGAATTTACGTCGAAAAAATCAGGCCCTGTTACCACTCTCTTAATAAACAAAGGATGCACGGCAAGGACGAAGCAAAAACATTCTCCATTTGGCTAGTCCAGCATGTACCATCTGATTGTCAGTTCTGTTATTCTATAAATTAGGCAGCTTCAGAACCAGAAGGATTTAACTATCCATGATTACATATTTAATCATAAGACAAAGAAAGGACTAACAAATTATAAATCTTGAAACCTCAGATTAGCTGCCGGGTCGTTTCACAGTCGTCAAAAGAATAAATTAATGGACGAAATATATGGAAAATAACACCTTGAGCTCTCCTCCTCCTTTTTTTTTTTTGGAATTTACTAAATCCATATCAGCTTTAGAACTGAAAAGATCTACTTATTTATTCATAGTCCCTATACTTTCTCAATCTCTGACTTTTCTTCTTTTTTATGCCAGTGATAATAAATTAAATGATAGACTTCGTAACTGATGTACAAGATGCATCATAGCGTGATAACCATATTCCGACAAAGAAAAGACTAAAAAATTAGAACATTATTTATCACCTGCTGAATTATATCTTAGTTATTGAAAGAAATAGTCACATGGACTAGCTATTTCCATATATAAAACATTGATCTCTCTTTCTTCTTTTAAGAACATTCTACAAACACATTTTTTTTTACTGACAACTTCTTACACTTTATTCAACTTAAACTCTAATATATATATATATATACATATATATATTAGAGTCTAATACGATTTAAAATAACAGAAAATACAGGAAATTAAATACTATTATACAAAACAAAAAAATAAAGGAAAGGACCAATTAGATAAATAGTCTTGTTGATGTGAAATTGTTGAATATAGACAATGATCACACTCTAAATTAAATTCTGTTGGCAATTAGCGCCACCCCATAAACAATATTTACAGAGATAGCCCAGGTAAATTTTTGTTGTACGCAAAAGGATTTAGAAAAAAAAATGCACATAATTGTTTTCTATTGCATTCATGTCCTTGCCAGGTTGCAAGTTCCACAAATGAAATCTACAGTCATTGGACAAGAATGTTCCGTCATTACATAGTCTTATTGAGATAATATATTTAGGAAGCACTACACTACCATTTTAAAAGAGACTAATCTTTACAAGTTTAGGAGCCAACAAAATTGAAAAAGAGACTTTACGAGGGAGATCAAATTTTAGGGTATTGTCACTGATCATGATGATGGATGTGTTTAATAAAAATTTGTGTTGAAAGAATTCCATCCATGATCAAAGTTTAGCATAAAGTCATCGATCATGATTTCTAGATTAGATGCAATCATATTTTAGAGCAAAGTCTTTTTATTTTTTATTTTTTTTTTAGAATCAGCAACTATTTATTAAGATATGCCTTGTGCGTTACAAATAATCCCACAATTTATTAAAATCATCCCACAAGAATTTACAAATAATGTCGTTTTGGCCGTTACATATGCAGGCACATTCTCACTACTCTTGATGTGCGCTCCGGATATACCTGATCAATCTTCACCACGCATGCTGTTGTCTTGATGAACAAGATTGCTAATAATGGACAGATAGTGATGATGCTTGTCAAATTACTACTGTCTATGTGAACGATCACACTGTAACTTTTCCTATGTTGGATAGAAGCTGCTGGATTACTTTTCCTATGTATGCATGCCAGTTGATCAGATACTACTGTAACTTTTTATTGTTTCCTCTGGTGGCAGAGCTTCTGTTTAGCAAGTATGTCATGTCATTGCAAATTTTTCTTCAATCCAATCCAATCCTAAAGATTTTAGTCCTCTGAAAATCACCAAATGATCAACATCATTTTGTAATAAAAGGAACGAATAACAGAATAGTTGCCATATTCTGTCCGTTGGTAAACTGGTGAAAGATTAGAGTTCTATTGTGCATGACCTGTGCTTTCAAGACAGGATGACAGAATTTTCTTCTTGCAGTAACTGGCCATCTTTCCCAGATGCAGTTCAAGAACAAGATTCTGAGGACAGAACGCAGCGAGCAACATTCGTTCAGGACCTTATCAGGTCAACTATTTTATATGCTTGACATTCGAATTTTCTGCTCTCTTCTTTTTCTTCTTTTTTGTGAAATAAATAATTCAGTGCCATCAATCCAATAAATAATAGGCTTTACACTCTTCATAAGAAGAAAAGATGTACTTATATAAAACCAGAAATTCAAATATAGCATGATGTCCACATTCCAAGAATGGAATAGTACGAACATGGTAATCATAAAACATCCTTGAGCTTATTTCCGAAAACAACAACAGCAAAAACAACAACATCTGCCCTGTTTACATGCATTCGTAAAATACATGGATAACAATCCTTTAAAAAACACACACACAAATGAAAAGACAAAGCGAAAAAGCATGAGCTTAACTTTTAGGAGAATTTTGGCATCGCAAAGATGTTCGAGCATTTCAGAGAAGTACGTCCTGGCAAGCCCTGTTTCAGCCAGGTAGATATGTATATATAAAAAAAAAACAAAGTCAAAATATGCTGAAAAATGCCAAAAAGAAAAAGGAAAAGTTAATAAACAAATACCTGAGCACGAGATTCAGCGATTAGCAAAGATGATTGCGAGGATTGCAACGAAGTAGAGTGCGATGGATATCCCAGTGAGTGGAGTGTAATGGCTGAGCTGGAACCTAGTTATCTGACGTCAGGGAGTTAGTTAGAAGGAGATATTCCAAATAACAGATTGCATGTGTTGGTTAATTGATCGAGCATGTGAGTCATTTCATATTGCATGCGTCAGTAATATTGTTAGAATACCATAAACTAGTATAAAGCAGAGGAGGAAGATAAGAGATTTAATTTTTGGATGTAAACATTTCTCATTTCCGTCTATACTATCCCAGTCTTCCTTCCGCTCTTTCTTCTCTGTTTCTCCGTATCTACATTTCTCTTAATTTCTGTCTTGAATTCGTTCCTTGTTGTGCAAGTCCAGAACAATTGGTATCAGAGCTTGCGGTCCTTGGATCTGCAAGCTCAGCTACCAAATCTGTAGCTGACTATGGCAGAGGGCACCAGAATGAAAGGCTTCAAAGAACAGCTGAAGAAGTAGGATTCACGGATCCAGAGCATCCTTGAAGCCAATGCAGCTGAAAGACTAGCACTTGAAGAGAAATTGGCGACAAATCACTCTGATATGAAGGCGCTCTTGGAAGCGAACTCAGCTGAGATGAAAAATTTCATGGTTTCCATGAATGCTCAATACACCGCTTTTGTGAGAAGCTTGCAAAGCGACCGAGGGATCTTAGGAATTTCACCAGACAACACGGAGAGGCAACCTGTCCAAAGGCCTCAGAGAAACTTGGAGTTGGGGCTGTCCAGTCAAGGAGAGAGGAATTTCCTACCTGTAGGGACTCCTAAGGTGGAATTTCTCAAATTTGATGGCTCTAACCCCAGAGAGTGGGTTAGGAGATGTGAGAAGTTTTTTCGTTTATGTCGCATTCCAGATTCACGGCAAATGGATTTAGTGGAATTGCATCTGGATGGAAAAGCTAGTACCTGGTATCAAGGTTTCAAGATGGACAAGGGGGAGTTACGATGGGACAGATTCAGCCAAGAGTTTTGTAGTAGATTTGGGAATTTAGGGGAGGAAGATGTTATAGAGGAGTTTAACAAGCTTCATCAAACTTCCACAGTAATCGCCTACCAAGAAAAGTTTGAAGAGCTGCGAGCTGCCGTGATGCTCAAGGTCCCTGGTCTTACTGAATCTTATTACATTTCCAGTTTCCTGAGTGGACTAAAGGAGGAGATTAAGTCTATGGTCAAGATCCACAAACCTGCAACCTTGCAATCAGCATTTGAGAAGGCGAGATGGCAGGAGCATTATTTACAGGTTATGGCTAAGCAACATAGGATGGCTACAAAACCAACTCCAGTTACGGAGACAATACAGAAAAAGCCTGCACATTAGGTGTTTGACAGCAACAACAACAAAACTACTCCCCAAGGCTCTAGGAGGATTACCCCTACTGAGTTCCAGTACAGGAAGGATCACAATTTATGTTACAAATGTGGAGAGAAGTTCTTCCCTGGGCATGTTTGCAGGAATAAGGGAATTCATTTGCTGCTAGCAGATGAGGGCGAGGCTCAAGTAGAGGAAGTAGCAGATGAAGAGGATGAGGTCACTGAGTATCAAGGCAACAAGTATGGCAGGGATGTTACACTATCCCTCCACTCAGTTTCTGGCCAATTGTCTTCCAGTACCATTAAGATGTTGGGATATTATGGTGATCAAGAGGTGTCAATCCTGCTGGATGGAGGTAGCACCAACTGTTTCATAAAGCCAACTATTGCTCAACTCTACCCTGAAGCTGTTGAGAATCATAAACCTTTTAAAGTCAGAATTGCTGATGGGAAAGAATTAGTTTGTGAGCAATGGATTCCTGGTATGAAGTGGATAATGCAAGGCCATCATTTTACTCACAATGTGTATGTACTAGACTTGGAACCGTACGACCTGATTTTGGGGGTTGACTGGATGAAGTGTTATAGCCCCATGACTTTTGACTTTCAAAAGTTGTCATTATCATTTGAAAAGGAGGGTGAAATGGTGTTACTACAAGGGGATTCCCATTCTGCCAAGGTGTTGATGAAGCAAGGAGTATCAGCCCAGAAGTATTGCAGAAACAAAATCAGAACAGCCTTGCAACACTCTTGCATGATATGAGTACAAAACTCACAGGTAACGACTGTGCCCAAAACACTCACTCAATTACTTGCTCAATATGATGACATATTTGCTGCACCTATAACTTTACCCCCCAACCATAGCCTCAATCATCAAATACCTTTGAAACCTGATGCTAAACCTTTCAAGATTAGCCCCTATAGGTATCCCCACAGGCAAAAAACAGAAATAGAAAGGCAAGTCAAGGAAATGTTGGCCACTGGTATCATCCAAACCAGTCATAGTCCTTTTGCATTCCCTTCCTTACTAGTTAAAAAGAAGGATGGCACTTGGAGGTTATGCATTGACTATAGACAACTTAACAGCCTCACTATCAAAGACAAGTTTCCCATCCCAATCATTGATGACCTCCTTGATGAACTGCATGGTGCCAAAATTTTTTCAAAGATTGATTTGAGGTCAGGGTACCATCAGATAAGAATGCACCCATCTGATATCCAAAAAACAGCTTTCAGGACCCACTCTGGCCTCTATGAATACTTAGTGATGCCATTTGGCCTCACCAATGCACCAGCAACCTTCCAGGCTTTAATGAACTCGATATTTGAACCTTTTCTTCGAAAATTTGTTCTAGTGTCCTTTTATGACATTCTAGTTTACAGCCCGAATTTTGACTCCCATCTCAAACACCTCTCCCTTGTTCTTGACACCCTCAGAAATCATTGCTTATATGCAAAAATGTCTAAGTGTTCATTTGGGCAAGATAGAGTAGAGTACTTGGGGCATATAGTTACTGGTGAGGGAGTCTCTGCTGATCCTGCAAAAGTGGAAGCTATGCTGTCCTGGCCATCTCCTACCACTGTTAAAGGTTTAAGGGGCTTTTTGGGACTGACAGGTTACTACAGGAGATTTGTGAAGGGATATGGGAAGATAGCTAAACCTTTAACTAATTGATAGGGATATAATTATGCATTTTATTTGTGGTTATTTGGTCTTAATTTTGGCAGTTTAGTATACAAAGTATTGGATTTCTGCTCATAATTAGTATTTGTGTTAATTACAGGCAATTAGTGTTGAAAGTGACGAAAGGGAGACAAAATCCAGAAGACTCTTGCCTCTAAGGCGTGGCCACGCCTTAGAAGGTGGACGAAACCGAAAGACGGACCATGGTCCACGTGAACCCGAAGCACTGGATTGGAACCTTGAAACAAAAGTTGTGGGCCTCCTAACCCTTTGAAGACGACTGGCGGCTACAAAAGGGAAAAAGACCAAAAGAGAAATAATTGAAGTTTTGTGAATTGGGGAGATTACTCTAGTTTTCTTGGGTTGCACCTAGAATCAAGAAGAAAAGACCTTTAGACTCGCACTTCGTCTTGGACTTTTCTTCTCTCGGCTTTTGCTTTATCATTGTTAGTCGCTTAGCGGCCGCATTGTTTTTCACTTCGTCTTGGGTTCAGCAAAAACTTCATGAAAACTATGAATTGCTTCGTCGTTATGTGGCAAGGCTGAATCTTTTATCTAGTTGAGGAATAAATCAAGGATTGGAGCACCATAACTGTGAGATCGTTTTAATTGTTTTATTTTTGATTTATATGTTCATGGGTATTTGATTATTCTCTATTTTTCCCTGAGTTATTACTGTTTAGATTTATTGGATAATTAGGCCTGTTATTCGATTGTCTAAATAATTGATAGCCAATTAGGATGTTGGCGCGTCGCCTTTAAGTATCTTGATTAGTGGCAAACGAGACAATTTCACCGCCTCGCAAGCGGTTTAATTTGGATCGTGGGGATAATTAATCTAGCCTAAACAAATCCGCATGTGTGTTTGTCATCTAGAATTGGGTCTTTCTAATTCCTAATGCTGTGGCTACATTAAATCCTGTGAGCATTCCTGGGGTTGTCTAATCACAAGAGGGTAGTTTATGAGCGTCTCTTGACTACCATAAAATTAAGGAAAGATTGGTGGTTGGGTGCGTCGCTTGACCACTATAACCAGTTTATTCGTGAGTATATGAATTGTCCCTTGTATCTGTGATCAGTTGTGTGCTTCGGTGCCAAGATTAATTCCTTGACTAGATTGTTTTAATTAATTGTTATTTGTGTAATTTGGTTCCTGCTATCTTACTCAACTTTAAATTTCAGTTTTTATTCCTTTTAAATTAGTTGATACTAATGCTAAAATCTCCCCCCATTTTCCTGTGTGATTTGCCTACCTGTTCCCTGAGGAGACGACCCTACTCACCACTATACTCATTCAGTTTTGGTAGTAGGACTAATATAAATTTTATTTTTGGTGGTTTGACACCCACCACTAATCTGCTAAAGAAGGATGATTTTGGGTGGGATGAACAAGCTGAGCATGCTTTCCAAGAACTCAAACATGCTATGACTCAAGCTCCTGTACTAGCACTACCTGACTTCTTTGGAACATTTGTATTGGAAACCGATGCTAGCCAAAAGACCATTGGAGCAGTTTTGATGCAGCAAGGTAGGCCTATTGCTTTCATGAGTCAGGCACTTGGACCCAAAAATCAAACATTATCCATATATGAAAAGGAATTATTGTCATTGATTACTGCAGTAGGGAAATGGAGACACTACTTGCTAGGAACTCACTTCATAATCAAAACTGATCATGAAAGTTTGAAATACTTACTGGAACAAAAAATCACTACACCTCTCCAGCAAAAATGGTTAGCAATACTGATGGGACTAGACTATGAGATCCAATATAAAAGGGGTAAGGATAACTTGGTGGCTGATGCTCTATCTAGAAGGATGGAAGGAAGGGACGAAGGGTCAGGTGGTGAGGAGGTGCAGGTCCATGCCATAACCACAGCAAAGCCATTATGGTTAGCAAGGGTCTCAGGCAGTTATAATGGGGATGAGAAGGCTAAGGAACTACTGACTGCACTAGCGGTGGACAAATCTAATGTGCAAGATTACACATACCAACAAGGGATTATCAGGTATATGGGAAGAGTGTATATTGGGAGTAACTCAGAGTTAAGGTCTCAGCTCATCAATTACATGCATGACTCTGCAATTGGAGAGCACTCGGTGAACCAAGGAACATACCAGAGAATGAAGAACTATTTCTACTGGCCGGGCATGAAAAAGGATGTGGAGTCTTACGTATAGTCTTGTGACATTTGCAAGAGGAGTAAAGGGGAGCATTGCCCTTACCCAGGATTGTTGCAGCCGTTGTCAATTCCTGAGCAAGCATGGCAGGAAATTTCTATGGATTTTATTGAAGGACTACCCAAATCATATGGTCATGATATCATTTTTGTGGTGGTAGACAGATTTACAAAATATGCTCACTTCACCTCCATGACTTCTCACTACACTGCTAAGAGTGTGGCTCAGGTATTCTTCGACCAAATATTCAGGTTACATGGGCTGCCTAATGGGATTGTATCTGATAGAGACAAAGTGTTCACTAGTATATTCTGGCAAGAGCTTTTTAAGCAAGTAGGGACTGATCTTAGTTTCTCTTCTTCCTATCACCCTCAGTCTGATGGACAAACTGAGAGGGTGAATAGGTGTTTAGAGACTTACTTAAGAGCTATGTGCTTGCAGCAACCAGGCCATTGGAAAAAGTGTTTACCTGCAGCTGAATGGTGGTACAACACTAACTTCCACTCCAGTTTGCAGATGACTCCGTTCCAAGCTTTATATGGTTACAAACCATCCCAACTGAGTTTGAACACAGGTGACACTCAAGTTGCTGCTGTGGAGGATTGGATAAAGGAAAGGGTAAACTGGAATACATTGCTCAGGGAAAATTTATTGCAGGCTCAGAACCGAATGAAGCAATTTGCAGATAAACATAGAATAGATAGGTCCTTTGCTGAGGGTGATTGGGTGTATCTCAAGTTGCAGCCGTATAGACAGACTACAGTAGCACTAAGGAGAAACTTGAAGCTGGCAGCCAAGTATTATGGGCCATATCAGGTGGAAAAGAAGATTGGGTCAGTTGCTTATAGGCTCAAGCTTCCATAGGGTGCTGCTATTCACCATGTTTTCCATGTTTCACTCTTGAAACCAACGTCCAAGGGAGCTCCTATCAGCAATGAATTGCCACAAGTATCGGAGGAAGGACTCTACACTACTGCTCCCACTGCAGTCCTAGACAGAAGAATGATAGACAGGGCTAGTCAGCAGGTGGAGCAGGTCTTAATTTGTTGGAAGAACATGAATGAGGAGAATGCTACCTGGGAGGATTTGACTGTTATACAAAGCCAATTTCCATCCTTCAATCCTAGAGACTAGGATTGTTTGAAGGGAGGGCAACTGTAATGGCTAAGCTGGAGCCTAGTTATCTGACATCAAGGAGTTAGTTAGAAGGAGATATTCCAAATAACAGATTGCATGTGTTGGTTAATTGATCGAGCATATGAGTCATTTCATATTGCATGCATTAGTTATATTATTAGAATACCATAAACTAGTATAAAGCAGAGGAGGAAGATAAGAGATGTAGTTTTTGGATGTAAACATTTCTCATTTCCGTCTATACTATCCCAGTCTTCCTTCTGCTCTTTCTTCTCTGTTTCTCCGTATCTACATTTCTCTTAATTTCTGTCTTGAATTCGTTCCTTGTTGTGCAAGTCCAGAACACGGAGCCGGAAAAGTGACTCCAATGGCCAACACGAATGCAGTGGCACAAAAGAAAATTGCAACATGTGCCATGATAAGAGATGCCGTCTCGTAACGGCGGCGGATGTAAACGGAGACCAATAAAGCAAGAAAGGCCAGCTCCAGAAGCATGCAAAACCAGTGAAAGGTTGGAGGGAGAGGTGCAGGAGTACGGAGAGCTTGCAAGGCGACGCTAAAGGCTGCAATACAAACTCCAATGACCAGAAACGCCCATTGCATCTTCATCACATAGTCGACGAAGTTGGGGTTCTGATCATCACCATTATTATTAGGTTGCTGGACGGTAGGCAGGGACGGCTGCTCCTCAAGTTGAGATGTTGCACTTGGTTGGAGTTGGACTTGTGCGGTTAGCAACTATGGTGGGAGTTGTTGGATTTGCACGGTTGGCAACGATAGTGGGAGGAGTTGGGCGGCCCTGTTTCTAGACTCCCACCATTTCCATACCGAGAAGCGCTTAGCGGACTCCATCAAGGTGAAGAAGAAGTTGATGGCTGCAAAAGCCTGAGTTCGTCCAAAATTTCTGAGACGGGTAAATCTCCGGAAGAAAACTTCTCAATGGTTCGCTGCCGGTGTGGTGTTGTGTTGTGTTTATATAGTGGCACAAGCATTTATATAGTGAAATTCAGTGTTTGATCTTATTGAAATTAGTCTGGATGAAAGGTTTTATAGTGGCACAAGCATTTAAAGTGTTTTATCTTCCCCGCAAGCGGGGCGACACACAGATACTTGATTTGTCAAATGAGAACCGAGAAGAAGAGTCACAACGACTCTAAGAGAATATGAGAATCGCAGTCTGTCCGAGAGGTTCTCATAGTCAAATGAGAACGGCGATTCCCATCTTCTAACTTATAGTCAAATGAGAGAAAATCTCATAGTCAAATGAGAGAAGATGGGAATCGCTGTCTGTCAGAAGATGGGAATCGCTGTCTGTCCGAGAACGTCAAATGTCAAATGAGAACAGCGATTCCCATCTTCTAACTCATAGTCGGTTTCCTTCCATGAGAGTATCCTTGAGCCCAAGGATTAGCCCAACAACCTTTAGCAAGATGTTGCTCCTAGCCCAATGAATCTAAAGTCATATCCCAAACATGTTCACGGCAAATTTTCGATATGGGACAAATTGGAGGTATCACATTTACCTCTTTAAGGCTTTTGCATTCCCGCGGAACCTAATCAAAATCCAAACTATCACCTGCTTTGATTAGTAAATTTTGCTGTTACTATAATTTGATGAATGAATTGGAAATATAGTGTTTTTGTTCCTACATTGGCCTTCATATTCTTCGTTGAAGGCATATAATTTACCTTTTTTTTTAATAAAAATTTATCAAGATTACTGGAAAGTCATAGAAATTAAGCATATAATTTAAACAACTGTTTTGGTTGAAAATACAATAAGATAAATTATCTCTAGACACATGATATACACAATTTGCAAATAAGCTTTAATTTTATGAATTGTTTTATATAACCTACTAACTAAGGAGATTGCTTTTTAAAACAAGTAAATTTAATACAGTACCTTTTTCCAATCTTTTGGCATTAAAACCACAAAAAAATTATTCCGTAATATGATAGCATGAAAAGAAAATTTAAGGATTTTGAAGAGCTTATGGGTCTTCGAAACTTGACAAAGTATCAAACGTGACGAAAGCACTCGCGTTTAAATCCAATTATTAAACAAAAATAAAACTAATACCACTCGGGTTTAAATAATTCTTACCCCAACACTTCACAGTTCACAAGCAGAGCACTCAAAAGTCAAAATCCTCCCCAAAGCTTCACAGTTCACAATCCACCCCAACACTTCACGGTTCACATTTCACAGTTCACAAATAATGTGTTAGAAAACATTTTTCTTCTTCCAAGTTTTTGCTGCCAATGCTCTCCCGGGCTGGCGTCTCAATCAACATGAGGCCACAAAATAGAGTGGAACTCAATTGTGTTGAGACTAAAGATTTTGGGCCGGCCGATTGCACTTTCGAGGGAGGGAATAAAGTGAATCATGGCCATTTACACCCAAAAAAAAAAAGTCGTAGAAAGTCTATGATGGTTAGCAATTCTAGTTATTCCTATCCACATCCTTTCTTATTTTGTTGCATGCAATGCAATAAATCCAATCATCAGGTGCAGAATTGTAAAGCTCTATGTATTGACATTCCAATTCTATGTTCTCCATTTAAAAAAAAAATTGTTTCGGTGCCATCAATCCAATAATAGGCTTTAGACTCTGAACAGGAAAGATGCATCATCTTCTATATAATTATAAATTCAATCGCAGCACATTCTGTGACCTTCATTTTCCAGCGGTAAAATGACTGCATCGGACCTTCATTTTCCAGGGTTGCATGCTTTATGACCTTCATTTTCCAGATAGGATGACACAATTACCATTGACCTTTAAGAACAAGATTATGCATGCAGTACTCTGGGCTTGTCTGCTCACAATATACTGTGACAGATAAACTCAGGGAGGATGATTGCTTTATGGACTTGGATATCAGGTTGCTCTTAGCAGTGCAAGATGTTACAATGACTCATTAATCAATTGGGCATTGGTTAAAACTTGTAAAGAGAATAGTTACATAATTAACACTATTTTGGTGTATTACACAATATCAGATGGTGTATTATTGGTTTGTCTGTGAAGATCCATTTTGGTGTCATTCTTGGCTTGTTGGCTGAATTTTATGGTGAACACAATTAAAAGGTCTCTCGTAAAGGGATCGGACCCCAAAACTTTTGAGTATGACACAGTCCAACAACTAATCACTAATAGAATATGGAACACAAATATAATCTTTAGCCTTTTCAACAAATCTGACGCAGAACGGATACTCAGTATTCCAATAATTCTAGCAGGTAGAGCAGATTCTTATTATTGGAAATACAGTGATGGGGGTGTGTACACAATAAGATTAGGCTACAAGAGATTAATGGAAGATAGCTCAGGCTCAAAAACAAAAATGGAGAATGCTGGAACAAGCCTTGATGCTGGTAGCATCCAAAACAAACATCTTTGGAACACTCTGTGGAAGCTCAATATCAAGTATAAAGTTAAAATCTTCATCTGGAAGTGTATCAATGGTGCCCTACCAGTCAGAGAGGCTATACACAAGAGAGCTGCATTAAGGGATCCAGTGTGTAAAGGATGTGAAGAAGAGCCTGAGACAATTGAGCACACCTTACTGCAATGTCCTCTGGCACAGAGGATTTGGAAAGTAGCTCCATTAATATGGGATGGAGCTAAAGACCAGACAGGGAACTTTCAAAGATGGTGGAGTACAATTACTGAGGCTAGGAAAAGGCAAGAAGGAAGAAGCCACATGGGACTTACGGCTAATATACTGTGGCAGATTTGGAAGGACCGAAATAAAAGGGAGTTTGAGCAACATACTTGCAGCCATCCGTGTAGTGTTATTCAAAAAGCACACAAGGAGTGGCTAGAACTAAAGGATTTAGAGTCTATGAAGATCTCTAGGAGTACAACAGAAACACTGACAACCCTGGAAGAGGACTGTCATGCACAACAAAGCCATGATCTCATAATTCTGAAGGTGGCAACCAGAAGATCACAAAGACCTGCAGTGTTGGGAATTGGAGTTGATATTACTAGGATGCCAACGGAGGCAAAGGAGTTATGGGCCTTAAAAGACAGAAGTTCGGGAGACAAAAATATTGATGATGCCGCAGCTGTTCAATTGATTTTATGCAAAGCTTTGGGCAGATAATGGAGCAACATCAGTATACAAATTCACAACAAGGACCTACTGAAGCGCCTTAAGCTTGGCAAATCCTCAGACTGCAGATTGATAACAATCCTTGAAAATATATTATTATGTTTAAAGTCTTTGTTTCGAATGTGCTCTTTTTGCTTAGTTAGTTATGATGATAAGGATGTTTGTGCTAATGTTAGCTCATATGCCTTAGGCATTTTGTTGGATGAGGAATTTCTTATTCCTCCGTGTCATTGAACACGTGTTGTACATATGATCGGGCCTTTGCTCGAATTGTAAATTCTCTTTTTATAGATCAATGCAAGTAAACTAACGTTTCAAAAAAAAAAAGTAAAGGGATCAGATCATCCATCATACTCAAACCCTATTGAACTATAAATCATCCACCTTAAAACTAATAGGAGATACAACTAGAAAAGATCCATCAGCAGTCTAGGCAGTTTGGAGTTAATGATCAATTATTATTCCTTGTTCCATTAATCTGTTTCCCTTTTCCCTATCGTAGTACTAGTTCAACCTGAATCACTCAGTAGTTCCTATCCACAGCCTTTCTTCTTTCCTTTCGTGCACTTCAATAAATCCATTAATGAGGTGCATAACTGGAAAGATCTGATTATTGCGAGTCCAATCCTTTCCCTATTACCTTTTTTTCTCTCTTTATTTTAAAAAAAATGAAAAAAGGAAAAATAAAAAGGTTTCAGTGCCATCAATCCCATAATAACAGGCAGGCTTATAAACAAAAAAGATCCACTTAAATATAGATAGCATACAATTTAAGAAAGGAAAAGTCAAACATAGTAGTACTAGTCTTTAAAGGAACTATAATCCAGGTATCTCCTCCAACAGGCAACAACAGCGTGGTCTCTGTTTGCCCTGTTTTACATGCAATCGTCCAATGCATATAAAACAATAGTACTTACTAAAAAACTGAAAATGAAAAGATAAAGTGGAAAACAGAATTTTAACTTATCAGAGGCAGAAAAACAATCGGCATAGATGTTGAATCGCATGCATCAGAGGATCACACTGCAGTAGTCCTGTTAAACCCTGTTTCAGATATATCTTTGTATTAACAGATGTTATAATACCGAAATAAAGTGAAAAATACTAGAAAGAAGGAGAAAATTCACCAGTCACGCAGAGAACGATTGGCAAGGATAATTATGGTGAACCCAACAAAGAAGAGGGCGGCGGACATCTGCTTGAGTAGGGGATCGAGGGTCATCCAGATGGCCAAGAGAAGCGCAACAACGCAGAAGAAAATTGCAGCGTGCTCCACGACACGAGATGCTTTGTGGTAATGGCGACGTATGTAAACAAATACCAACAAAGCTAAGAAGGCCAGCTCGCAAGCCATGCAGAACCACGGAAAGGTTGAAACTACAGGGAGAGTTGCATGAGATTGGAGAGCTTGCAAGATGACGCTAATGGCCGCGAAACAAGCCCCAGTAACCAGCAACGCTCACTACATGTTCATCACGTTGTCAGTCTGGGCTCGATCATGATGAATATTATGGGGTTGCTGCTCCTCCACCATACGCGCGGGCTGCAGCTCCTCTGTTTCAGATACTACACCACCAAGCTCAACTTGGGCAGTGGGCAACTCCGGTGGAATTGGCCTTACCCTCCTCCATAGAGGAATCTGCTTGGCCAGGTCGATCACGGTATTGACCGCAAGCCTGAATTTTCCCCACATTCCTTATCGGAACAATTAATGTGTTCTTCAAGGGAATTTTTTTTCGCTGGCAAAGGGGAATGTGTTTCTGCAAAGCTGAACCAAATGCTTAGGAGGTGTCTTGTTAATATGGCATTAGGTCTAAATTTATAGATATTCCAGTCTTTGGCGGTCTTGGACTGTAAAAAAAGGTTGAAATAGATATTCGAGTGTGTACGTCCATGGAAAATATTCCATACACGGAAAAAAGATTCGTGAAAGTAGTAAAATCACTTTAGCTGGGCAGGAATGGGTTTCCGCATTGGCACAAAGCAATCCACGCAGTGCGTTTCCCGCTCCCAAACTTTGCAGATGTTACTCTTTATGTACGTACTCAGATACGATACGAGATGATTCCGCACTCATATCAAAACCAGGAAACTAGATGATGTTCTTGCAACATAAACTGGGAAGGAATGAAAGAAAAAAATATGTATAAAGCGAAAGAGGGGGGAGGAGAGATAACGAGGTAAGTACATGTAGTAATTTATTCATTTATGACAAACTGAAGTCAGAAACGTTAATTGACAAAGCTTTCGTCTCGGACTTTACGAATGTAAATAAAATTGACCATACCGATAATGATCAAACACTTCTTTAATGGTATAATCTATTTCCAATAGTATGCCATAACAGAATATTCAATTAATAGAATCTACAAGACACTGAGTTTAAAAATCGCATGTCTATAAGAAGATCGAATGTGAGTTACATAGCATGTTGCGTTATCAGGACAAGAGTAAAGTAAGCACTTCTGAGTTCTGAGAAGAATAGTTCGTAGTAAGTCGAAGGCGAAACCTTCATTGTAAGTTGCACTATTTTGGAGGACAAGCGCTACATTTCAATCTCAATCAATCAAAAAAAAAAAACCCCACAAACCAAAGAGAGAGAGGGAGAGAGAGATTATGTTTTGTGTTTGACTCTTTCTTAATATAATTCCCATCAATCAATTGATCTTTTGCGATTATCTGTTTTGTGTTCCTTTTGTGATTCACTAAACCCACATCAGCTTTATAACTAAAAACTAAAAAGATCTGTCTTTGGCTTTCCTGTTTTGGATGCAATGATAATAATAAATTCAATGATAGGTTTCATGACTGAGAAGATCAATTCTCTGTGATTAGATATTTCATCACGACGACACGATGTCCATATTCGAACAAAGAAATGATTAAAATACATAACATCATTTATAAAAAAAGAAAGTCTGAACACCTGCTGAATTATATCCTTAATATTCAAGGAAATAATCACATGGACTGGCTATATCCATGTATAACACCTTGACCTCTCTTTTTCTTTCAAAGACATTCAACAAAAACATACTATCATAACTGCTCACCTTCGAAATACCCCACGAAATACAACTGAGCTCATAAACTGCTAGTTAAAAACTTAAAATAAAAGCAGAAACTAATTAACAAGCAAACAAACCACTAGGAATATATATGGATTTATTGTGTCTAATTAACAAGCAAACAAACCACTAGGAATATGGATTTATTGTGTCTCAGGGCATCAAAAGTTTGGCAACGATGTTGAGAAGGATGAAAATGAAGTAGAGTGCCATGTTGATCACCAGAACTGGGGTCAGAAAGTTCATTGAGATGGCCAGCATGAACGCCGCGGCCAGCAATAAAATGGCAGCATGGTGCATCACAAGAGATACCAGCTGGTTACGGGGTCGGATGTATATAGGCACAATCATGGAGAGAAAGGACAACTCGAGAGCCACGCAAAACCAATGAAAGGCCATCGGAAGTGGTTTTGAAGTTTGGAGAGCTTGCAGAGCAGCCCCAACAGCAGCCAAACAAACTCCTATCACCAACAATAACTGTTTCACGCTCATCTTGTTACCATCAGCAGTGCTAGGGGCTGGACGTGGTCTCCCACCCCTTGGCTCATCAGTGGATGCATTAGTCTGGTCTGCTCGGATGCTTAGCAATTCAGGTGGCGACTGGGACTGTTCTGGGCTGTCCGGCCACCACGTACAGGGTCTAAAGAGACGGATGTCTTTAGCACGATTGATGACGTGGATGAAGGAATTCACAGATTTTTTCCAGATGCTCATTGAAGAGGTGATTTTTAGTGGGTGGCTGGACCGACCTAAATCAATCCCTTCTCAGATGAAGTGGAGCGTGTTTGCCTATCCGAAATGAATGGCGGGGCTTCTCCCCTGGGATCACTCCGACGATCAAATTAGCAGGAGAACGAGAAATAACAATAGTATATATGAATGAACAGTGTGCTTACTTGTTGGGAGTTCATACAGGGTATTTATAGAGCGGGAGTGGATGGCAGGACGGAGGGCTCATGTTAGTGGGACCCATGTTCTGCCATTACGGCTCTGTTCCCTGTCAGGAGGCTTGACTCTGACACCGTAGCCGTTAGGGTAGGGTGACGGGGAACCTTGCGTATTAGCCATTAAGAGCATCAGGTGCTTTTCAAATAAAGCATCGGTCCCGGATGGTGTCAGGTGGTTTGGCATCATCGGCATGCGGCCGAGGCGGAAGCTTGAGGTGCAGAGGTCATCTGAGCAGTAGACCAGGGATAGGGCCGAGGTCAGGGGTCACGTTCGGGACGAGACTTCGTTCGCTTGAGGGACGAAGTGAGGTAATCTCGGCCACACAGGGATGGCCGAGTTGAGCATCCTCAATAAGCCCCCCAAGCCTCGGAAGCTCTGGGCACGAAGGTGCCGAGGCTTCCTTGTGTCGAGATCTTTCAGGGTCAGGGACCCGAAACTGCTCCGGACGGTGCGGGGATGCGGCACGTGGGCATGTCAGTTGATAGGACGTGGTGAGCAGAGTGGTCACGTCGTGAGGTAGTGGGACGTTTCGTGCAGAGAGGGTGTCAGTCGAAAGGACGGGTCATTAATGAAGAAAGAGGAAGACATGGTCTTTTGAATTTGAACGTGGTCGCCTTTTCGCATTCTTGCCGCCTCTTCGGATTCCCTTAATCCCCTATAAATGGGGGGCCCCTCTCACCAAACGTCTCGCACTTTTTCATTTTTGCCTGAAACTTGTAAAATTCGCGAGCGCTGCCGAGGTCAATTTTGTCAGCCGAAATCCTCCACTTCATCCATTTTCGTAGTCAATAGTAAGTATCTTTCTTTTCATCTCATCTTTCACATATGGCCAAACAGTTAAAACCCACAAGAAAACCGTGAAACCGAGCTATCAGGCCGAAGAGGGGTCGGACCCCTTGGAAGAAGCGACTTCATCCAGCTCTGCGGGGTCGGCGCCTACCGATGTGGGGGAATCAGCCAAGAAGGAAGTGGCCGGGACAGCATCGGGGTCAGAGTCATCAGAGATGAGCGAGAGCGGTTTCGATGTCGAATACGATACCGACCTCGGAACTGCAATGCCCCATGACGAGGGAGTGCTGGAGCCAGTTGCCCCAAGGAATGCTGCCAATCTTGACTTCGGCAAGATGCCGATGTTTAGGAGCCTCATGGGAAGAGACAGGGCCGGAAAGGTGATAAGAAAGTATCCCTTCAGGTCGGGGTATCTCATCACATCGCCCGGGCCGAACGATTCGGTCGAGAAGCCCCCCATGGGCACTGTGGCCATCTATCTTCAGCAGTTGGAGGCCGGGTTGAGGATGCCACCATCGAGGTTCTTCAAGGACGTACTCCGTCACTTCGGCATGAGGATCACTCAACTTACCCCGAATGCTGTCCGCATCCTAGTGGGGTTTGAGATGTTGTGCCGACATCAAGAGTTGACTCCCACTGTGGATCTCTTCCGTCGATGTTACACCCTCAAGGCACACGGGACGGATAAGGGGTGGTTCTACATCTGTAACCGAAACAACACCATCCCGAAACTCGTTATCGGTGCTCCCTCTTTGATAAAGAATTGGAAGCGTGACTTCATTTTCGTCCCAGCCGGGGACTTCCCCTGGGATTTTTGGTGGAGGCCCATTAAATCGAAAGCCGACCCTTCCGCCGGGGACCACGAGGAGGAGGCCTTCCAGAAGTTGATGGGGTCGGGACTTCGGCTATTAAGTTGAGACTACCCTGAAACCGTGCTGGTCGACGGGGGGATTAGCCGAGCCTTACTCAATCCGGACAAGCCTCCCTTCTTTTTCACTAAATTTAAGAAACCTTGTAATTTTTCTTTCATGACTTTCCTTTTACCTCGGTTGAGGCAAATAATAATGTTTGTTTCTTGTGCAGTGGCCAAATTATCCGACATGATCACATCGGGCTCGGCCGAGGTGGCCAAGAGGTCGAAGAGGAAGAACTCGGACGAGACATCGGCGCCTCCGCCCAAAAAAAAGTCGCAAGGGCAGGCTTCCAAGACTTCGGTGGAGAAGAGCACCCCCACCACGACAGCCCAAAGCAGCTCGACCGCCACAGCTACAGGGTCCACCTCTTCTGTGTCAAAAGGGGTGCCACTAGGAGTGACCACGGCACTTCCGCCTCCCCACGGCCAGGGTAAACAGTTGAAGGCTCCGGTCAATGCGGTCACGGGGTCTTCACTGTGGAACCGTTTTCATAGCCCCCCGGTGTTTCCTGCAAAGGAAAAAACTCACTCCGGCGAGCATTGGTGTCCGGGGTGGACGATCTCGGTCAATGATAGGTGCACCCACCCTCGGGTTGCACAAGAGTTGGTGATGCAGTCAACCTTGCCAAGGGACGTGGAGTTCACAAGGAAGCTGACTCCGATCGAGATGATTCAAAGCGTTATGGTGACCACGGCCTCCAACACAGCCTTCGTGGCCGAGATGACACATCGGTACTGTGCCCTACTCGAGGAGTAGGACATCGGCAAGCTGCAAGATCAGATTGCCAAATTGAAGAAAAAACTGGTGGTGTCCGAATCCGAGAAGTCGGAGCTTCAAAGACGGCTCCAAGAAGCCGAGACGAAAGAGGATGACGCCGAGGCTACCATCAACAGCCTCAAGTCGACTCTGGAGGAAGAGCAAAAGAGGGCGGAGGAGGTGAAGAAGACCCACAAACAGGCTCTCGAGAGCGCAAGGACTTCGGCAGTTGAGGATTTCCGGAGGTCCGAGACCTTCATCGGGGATCTCGGCCAGCTGACGAGGCCGAGCATCATGCTCGGCTACATGTCGGCTATCGACGAGGCCGCAGTTCACCTCTCCTCCGAAGCCTTGGAGTCTTTAAGAAACAATGCCAACTATAATGAAAACTCCAAGGAATTGTGCGATCGGATGACCGACGGCATCCAAGCTGCAAGGAACTTGGCCGAGATTCAGGACGAGTTCAACAAGTGACTATCCGAGCTCGACGAGGTGTTCGAGGAGGACGGAGGAGAGGACGCTGGGGCCGACGTCGGTGAGAAAGCCGACGAAAAACACGAAGGAGACGGAGGAGGTGAGTCTCATCCCGGCGGGGAAGAAACCGGGGAGGCAATTGGCCAGGAGGGAGCCGAGACAGGGGTCTAGGCTTGTAGGTGGTTGAGTGTAATGCCGAGGTGGGAATTGCTTAGTAGCATTCCTGACCTCGGTCTTGTATTCTTTTTGTAATGCCTTTTTTTCATTAAATGAAACATCTATTTCTTCTCACTTCGGCTATTTTAATTTCTTATTTCGTCCCCTGTTTGTCCCCCTTATTTTTTAATAACGGATGTGTAGTATCGTAGCATTGAAAAATAACAAAGCATCTAAAGTCATAACTTGATGAAATGTTCAAGCATAATACAATCTAAGGTTCTCGGCGTGCCAAGTCCTCGGCACTAGAGAGCCATCTCGGTTGCTCAGTTTACAATACCCATTAAGGTTAGATTCCACAACTCGGTAAGGACCTTCCCATTTTGGGCACAATTTTCCTTGCGGTTCAACTCGGTTGACTGAGTTTTTTCTGAGCACCAAGTCTCCTGACTGGAATCGCCGATGTTTCACGCGGACATTATAATAGTGGGTCAGGGTGTTCTTGTAGGAAACTACCCGAACTGAGGCAATGTCCCTTCTCTCGTCGATGAGGTCGAGATCCAACTGTCTCTCTTCTTCATTTGCCTCGACTACATAGGCTGCCAACCGAGAACTGGGTGTAAGGATCTCAGCAGGGATGACAGCCTCGGCTCCATAGGTCAAGGAGAAGGGGGTCTCCTGCGTGGACGAACTCGGCGTGGTCCAATAAGACCACAGGACGCTAGGAAGTTCTTCCACCCAAGATGATCCAACTCGGTGTAGTCGGGTCTTGAGGCCATGCAAGAGAGTTCGGTTGAAATTTTCTGCTTGACCGTTGGCCTGGGGGTGGCCTACCGAAGTGAAGTGTTGTTTGATGCCGAGATTCTCGCACCAAATCTTAAATGGGTTCTCGGCAAACTGTCTCCCATTGTTTGAGATGATGACCTGAGATATGCTGAAGCGGCAGATAATGCATTTCCAAAAGAATTTTTGAACGGCTAGCCCCGTGATTGTCCTCAGAGGCTCGGCCTCGACCCATTTAGTGAAATAATCCACAGCGGTTACAAGAAATGTATAACCCCTGACCGCTTTAGGGAAAGGACCAATGATGTCTGTCCCCCATTGCGAACGGCCAGGGTGAGGTAATTGGAACCATGAAATTTGAGGGCTGGTGGTGCTCGGGGGCGTGGACTTGGCAGGAAGGGCAGCTGAGAACAAGATTTTGGGCATCTTGTCGAACGGAAGGCCAGAAATACCCAAGAAGCAAGGTCTTTTTGGCCAACATCCTATGGCCGACGTGAGGCCCACATAGGCCTTCATGTATCTCGTGGAGGACCTAGTGTCCTTTCTCAGGCGTAACGCACCTCAGCCACGGGCCTAGGTAGGAGCGTTTATACAGTTCTCCATCGCGGAGAGCGTACCGAGCGGCTTTGCGTTGTATCTTTCTCGCCTCGGTTCGATCCTCGGGGAGGATTTCCTGCCCTAAGAAAAGGATGAACGGGCTCATCCAGGTATCTCTCAAGTGCACGGGGTAGGCCACCTCTTCCATGTATCCCGACTCGTTCAGCACCTCCACTAAAACAGTCTTGTTGAAATCAGAGAATGATGTGGAAGGCAGTCGGGATAAGGCGTCGGCCCGCCTATTCTGGGAGCGGGGGATTCTTTGGATTTCGAATGATTCGAAGTATGCGGTGAGTTGGTGGACTTTAGAGAGATACCGTTGCATGGTCTCATCCTTGGCCTCATATTCACCAAGGACTTGGCATACTACAAGTTGGGAGTCACTGCGGACGTGGATCCGCTGGGCACCGAGCCTGCGGACTAGCTGGAATCTCGCGATCAAGGCCTCATATTCGGCTTCATTATTGATGGCCGGGAAGCCAAAACGGAGGGCATATGAGCACACCTCCCCATCGGGACCCTCCAGGAGCAGTCCCGCTCCGCTGCCGTCCCCATTAGAGGATCCATCCACATACAATGTCCACGAGTGTGAGGTAGGCACTTCGGCAATGGCGGAGGTGGATTCTCGGCCTTCCACAAAGGTGAGTTCGGCAAGAAAGTCGGCTAAAACCTGAGCTTTTATGGCGGTGCGCGGCTCATACGACAGGTCGTACTCCCCTAACTTAACAGCCCACTTGATAAGGCGCCCGGAAGCCTCGGGTCGCACCAGTATCTGTCGGATAGACTGGTCTGTCCTGACGAAAATGGGATTAGCTAAGAAGTAGGGCTTCAGCCGCCGAGCCACGTGGACCAACCCTAGCACGAGTTTTTCCACGTGCATGTACCGAGTCTTCGGTCCACGGAGAGCCCGGCTGACATAGTATACCGGCACTTGGGTGCCCTCGTTTCGGATGAGTACATCACTGACAGTTTCGTCGGCAGCAGAGAGGTAAAGGTACAGCTTTTCTTCTGGCCGAGGTGAGGCGAGAGTAGGCAAGTGATGCAAATATTGTTTTAATTTGTCGAAAGCAGCCTGGCACTCTTCGGTCCAGGCAAACTGGTCGGCCTTCTTCAACACCTTAAAGAAGGGCAAGGCTTTCTCAGCAGATTGGGACAGGAAGCGGTTCAGCGCGGCCAGGCGTCCGTTTAGTCTCTGGACTTCTCGGAGGTTCCGAGGTGGGGACATGTCCTGAATGGCTTTGAGTTTGTCGGGGTTAGTTTCGATTCCCCGGTGGAAAACCAGATACCCCAAGAATTTTCCGGAGGTGACACCGAAGACGCATTTCTTGGGATTTAGCTTCATCCTCGAGTCCCGCAGAACGCCGAAAACCTCCCTCACATCTGACAAGAAGGCCGAAATGGTTACACTTTTGACGAGAATGTCGTCTACATAGGCCTCCACATTACGGCCGATCTGATCCTTGAAGAGGTGGTTGATCAGCATTTGATAGGTCGGCCCGACGTTTTTTAACCCAAATGGCATGGTGGTATAGCAGTAAATACCTCGGTCGGTGTAGAATGTTGTTTTCTCCTGGTCCTCCTCGCTCATTCCTATTTGATGGTACCCTTTGAAGACATCTAGAAAACAGAGGATCTCGTGTCCCATCGCCGAGTCGACGAGGGCATCTATTCTCGGCAGAGGATAGCAATCCTTGGGGCAGGCCTTGTTAAGGTCGGTGAAATCCACACACATTCTCCATCCACCGGCGTCCTTTTTGACCATAACCGGGTTGGACAGTCAGGTGGGGTATTGGACCTCATGAATCATTTTGACGGGCAAGAGCTT
Source organism: Coffea eugenioides (assembly GCF_003713205.1). Classification (NCBI taxonomy): domain Eukaryota; kingdom Viridiplantae; phylum Streptophyta; class Magnoliopsida; order Gentianales; family Rubiaceae; genus Coffea; species Coffea eugenioides. Next base: position 138,959 of record NC_040041.1, read on the forward strand.
GTCGACCTCATCGGATATGGCCTTATTGCGTTCAGGGCCGAAGTGCCTTCGCTTCTGCCTCACAGGACAGGCCTGTGGATTAACATTGAGTTGGTGAATCATAAGTTCGGGTGGCACTCCGACCACTTCATCCGCGGACCACGCGAAGACGTCCCGGTGGTCCTTGGATTTTAGGGGCGAGGGGAGTCCGGCTCCCACTTGGACCACTTGGTCAGGTCTCGCCTCGTCCAAACCACTTGCTCCACCTCATCCCCGGGCTCGAGCCTGCCGGGCTTTCTTGCCTCTTGGGGATCGATGCTGTCTATGGAGAGGACAGTTGGCCTTTTCTCTTCGGCCTTTGACGCAGTGTGAGGGGTGATCGCGGCCTGGATGGTAGCGAGGTAGCATTCCCGGGCGGCATTCACGTCGCTACTCACCTCGGCCACCCCTACAGGCGTCGAAAATTTGAAATTCAGGTGGTAGGTGGAGTACACGGCTCTCAAGGCGTTAAGTGTGGGTCGACCTATTAACATGTTGTAGGGAGAATCTGCTTTGACCACCGCGAAACTGACGGGTACCGTTCGGCAGCGGGGATGACGCCCGATAGTCACCATCAGGGACACCATGCCCTCCGAGTAGACGACGTGTCCCCCGAAGCCGACAGGGGGAGTTCTGACGGGAGTCAGTTGTTCTCTGGTAAGTTTCAAACTTTCAAAAGCTCGATAGTACAAGACGTCTACCGAGTTTTCGGGGTCGACATAGACTTTCTTGATTATGTAATTATTAGTGAGAACTTCGATCACGAGAGTTTCGTGATTGCTGGAGGCGGCAGGAACAGGGTCGCTGGGACCATAAGTAATCACCTCGGATAACCTGGAACTCGGCTCGGTTACCTCCATGCCGGCTTGGCGGTAGGTCCGTTTCCGGGAGTTCTGGCTGTCACATCCCGTCGGACCACCCGCGATCGTGTTGATCACCCCGGCGATGTTAGGGCCATAGCCCGGTGATCTATCGCGCGGAGGTCGCTGGTCCTCCCTATGGTCCTCGAGATCTCGGCAATGAATCTTTGTGTCCCGCCTGTCTTCTCGGCGAGGACCCCGGTTGTCCCGGTAAGAGGCGTTTCGGTTGAAACCTCCATCCTTGCGGACGAATTGCTTCAAGTATCCTTGTCGGATCAGGTTCTCGATCTCTCGCTTTAGATCGTTGCAGTCTTCGGTCTCGTGCCCAACATCTCGGTGGTAGGCACAATAGAGGCTGGAGTTCCTCTTATCCCTCCTCCCCAGAATTTCAGGGGGAGCTCGGCCGAGGTGATTCTGCCTCATTACGGCCAAGACATAAGACCGGCTGGAATTGAGTGGTGTCAGCTCAGCATCCGAGGTGGACGACCTTCCTTTTACGATCCGATCGAAAACACTCCGGCGGTCTCGAAATTGATTCGATGAGCCACTGGGGCCTTATTCGACCCGACCGGTGTCTTTTTTCCTCCGGGATTCTTGCCCAGTACGAGCTGCTTGAGCTTCTCGTTTCATGCGGTTGAGGTCCTCACTTCGAATTTCTTGGTCTACTCGCTCCCAGAGCTCCCGAAGTGTGCGGGGGTAACTCCGATGTATCTCGGTGTTGAAGATTCCCGCAATCAACTCGTTGGTGAAGGCAGCTATGGTTACCTGCTCATTCTGATCAGGTATCTGCACATTTTTCTCATTGAACCTTTGCATATACGAGCGCAGTGACTCACCGGGAGCCTGCTGTAGGTTCAAGAGGTAAGTTGAAGTCTTCGTAATTGGACGAGACGATACGAAGCGGTGGATGAACCGGTCTATCAACTCGTCCAGAGAGGAAATGCTCCTCGGTTCTAAACCCCAGAACCATTTTCTGGCTGTCCCTTGTAGGAACCATTTTCTGGCTGTCCCTTGTAGGAAAACAGGGAAAGCTCGACATATCACGGCGTCGGGGACGCAATAGAGTCGGAAAGCAGATATGAATGCGCGGAGGTGATCCTCGGGGTCATCTCGGCCATCGTAGGAATGTAAGGCTGGCAACTTAAAATTTGGGGGTACCATTTGCCCATTGATGTCATCAGTGAAGGACGGAACCCTCATATAGTCGGCTGCTATGCCTCCGGGGCACCGAGGTGGGTCCTCAGCTCGTTTCCCCAGTAGACCTCGGGAAAACGCCCGAAAAATAGAGGCAATTTTAGAGGTCGCCTTGGAAGAGGCGCGCCTGGAGGTACTCCGAGAGAGGTGCCCCTCATCAGAGTCCTCACCGGAAGGTATTTCAGGGGACTTCGTCGATCTCCTTTTGGAGGACTCGGTTTTTTCCTTCCCCTGCCTCTTGAAATACCTCCCTAGTTCTTCAAAGATGTTAGGGTTATCAGCTACGAACTCGGCCATCTTGGCGATGGCATCCTCGTTGTCGGGCTGGGTCCTTGGAGACCCTTGTTCTTCAGAAATGCGTCCTTGCTGGGCTCCTGAGACTTGCCCTGCCCCGGTTGAGGGAACTCTCCCGCTTCTGGAGCGCGTGGATCTCATTTTAGCGGTAATCTCGTTCCCACAGACGGCGCCAATTGAAAAGGTGATTTTTGGTGGGTGGCTGGACTGACCTAAATCAATCCCTTCTCAGATGAAGTGGAGCGTGTTTGCCTATCCGAAGTGAATGGCGAGGCTTCTCCCCTGGGATCACTCCGACGATCAAGTTAGTAGGAGAACGAGAAATAACAATAGTATATATGAATGAACAGTGTGCTTACTTGTTGGGAGTTCATACAGGGTATTTATAGAGTGGGAGTGGATGGCAGGACGGAGGGCTTATGTTAGTAGGACCCATGTTCTGCCATTACGGCTCTGTTCCCTGTCAGGAGGCCTGACTCTGACACTGTAGCCGTCAGGGTAGGGTGACGGGGAACCGTGCGTATTAGCCATTAAGAGCATCAGGTGCTTTTCAGATAAAGCACCGGTCCCGGATGGTGTCAGGTGGTTTGGCATCATCGACGTGCGGCCGAGGCGGAAGCTTGAGGTGCAGAGGTCATCTGAGCAGTAGACCAGGGATAGGGCTGAGGTCAGGGGTCACGTTCGGGAAGAGACTTCGTTCGCTTGAGGGACGAAGTGAGGTAACCTCGGCCACACAGGGATGGCCGAGGTGAGCATCCTCACTCATCACCATAGTTGTGAAGGACAAATCCAGGCACGTACAGGTATTATTTTGGTAATAAGGTTGAGAGAGTGCAGAATTGAAAAGGGCTGACAGAGTCAGAAATTGAGGATTTCTTGACAAGGTATTATTTTGGCTATAAGATGGAGAGAGTGAGGAATTGAAAAAGGTTGAGAGAGAGGAACTGAAGATGTGTTGCCAATCCTGGAAGATACCTGTATATATAGGCAGAATGTCCTGTTTATCTGGCTCTCAAACTTCAGCCCCAACCCTCGCTCTCAGACGAACGATAGTCTTCGTCTGGACGGGTGTGTACCCAAGACCACGACTATCTGCTCTCAGACTTTAAGTTTAAGTCTAAACTTTACAAACTTTACAAAGTTTGTCTGAGAGCTGAAGTTGAGAGCGATGCGTGGGGGACCGAAGTTTGAGCGACATTGCTGGGAGCAGATCTCGTCCTTGGACTTAAGCCAAGAACCTTTGGACAAGATTTTGCTCCTAGCCCAACGTGAGTAGAACTTTGAGCGACATTGCTGCTGGGAGCAGATCTCGTCCTTGGACTTAAGCCAAGAACCTTTGGACAAGATTTTGCTCCTAGCCCAACGTGAGTATCCCTGAGCCCAAGGCAACAATCTATAGCAAGATTTTGTTTCTAGTCCAATGAATCTAAAGACATATCCCAAGCACGTTCACTTCAAATTTTCGATATGGGACGAATTGGATCCTCAAGACATTGAGTTTCTGTGGAACCTAATCAAAATCCAAACTGTCACCTGCAACGCGATTAGTAAATTTTGCTGTTACTATCATTTGACGAATGAATTGGAAATATAGTGTTTTGTTCCGACATTGGCCTTCATATTCTTCATTGAAAGCATATAATTTGCCTTTTTTCTAATAAAAATTTATCAAGATTACTAGAAGTCAGAGAAATTAAGCATGATAAATTGTCTCTAGACACGTGATATACATAATTTGCAGACACTTGATAAATTATCTCTAGACACATGATGAACTAGGTAGTAAAAATGATTTAAATAATCACAACTCTTCCTTCTCACCATTTTTGTGGATTCTTGGACCTAAACAAAATTTTATAATAACTAAATTTACTATAGCCGCCTCATTCACTATCAGTCCCTTTTCACCCTCAAAAACCAAGCCCAAACGCAAAAGACTAAGTCCCTCATTTTCGTTTTATTTCCACTCTACATCAACATGGTCGTTTTAGCTAGGCAAAATTGGGTTCTCGTCCCATAAGTTTTAGACTCGTGATGCTTTAATTCCTTATATATCTTCTAAAAACAAATTTGGTCCCTTTAACTTTCCTACTTCTTGTGGTTTACGTCTAATTCCTTTAGCTTTAACAGTTTCTGATGTTCAATTACATTTAACATCAAAACAAAAACAAAAAATAAATAAAGGAAAGGACCAATTAGATAAATAGTCTTGTTGATGTGTTGAATATAGACAATGATCACACTCTAATGCACTCTAAATTAAATTCTGTTGGCAATTAGCGCCACCCCATAAACAATATTTACAGAGATAGCCCAGGTAAATTTTTATTGTACGCAAAAGGATTTAGAAAAAAAATGCACATAATTGTTTTCTATTGTATTCATGTCCTTGCCAGGTTGCAAGTTCCACAAATGAAATCTACAGTCATTGGACCAGAATGTTACGTCATTACATAGACTTATTGAGATAGTATATTTAGGAAGCACTACACTACCATTTTAAAAGAGACTAATCTTTACAAGTTTAGGAGCCAACAAAGTTGAAAAAGAGACTTTACGAGGGGGATCAAATTTTAGGGTATTGTCACTGATCATGATGATGGATATGTTTAATAAAAATTTGTGTTCAAAGAATTGCTCCATCCATGATCAAAGTTTAGCATAAAATCACTGATCATGATTTCTAGATTAGATGCAATCATTTTTTAGAGTAAAGTCCTTTTTTTTTTTTTTTGAGAATCAGCAACTATTTATTAAGATATGCCTTGTGCAGGAGCAAGAAAACATTAGGAAGAAAATCATCCCACAAGAATTTACAGATAATGTCGTTTTGGCCATTAGATAGGCAGGTACATTCCCACTACTCTTGAAACCCTTTGATGCTCATCCCCCACCTCGGAGCATTCCATAAAACTTGTAATACATTTATTTTGAATACTACTATTTAGGAGATGATCACACCACTAATTGTTCTTTCTATTTCTCTCTTTCTTTGAAACGCGAGTCATCAAAGCCTGAAAACAATTGGCGAAGATGTTTAAATATTTCAGAGGATGACACAATAATCCACCAAGTTAAGCCCCGTATCAAATATATCTATAAATTAACCAAACATAACCAAAAAATAAAATACAGAAAAAAGTTCCAAAAGAAAGAAAGAAGGAAATTACCGATCACCTGTAGAACGATTGGCAAGGATTATCAGGAGGAATGCAGCAAGGACGATAGCGATGGATAGATAATTGCTTCGGTGGGAGACTGAGGGGCATCAAGATGGCCAGCACAAATGCAACAGTGCCTAAGAGGAAGAGGTTGAGCTCGGTAAATGTCGAAGAAAAGCGACAGATCTGTAGTATTTAGAGCCTAACATGGGAGGAGAAGTAGGGGTTGGAGAAGGAGGGGAATTTAAGGTTCAAATTTTGAAGCTAGTGGTGGTGGTGGTGATTCGGATGGGTGGAGGAGAAGAACTCGTGGTTAGAGGTGGCAATTTGGATTGAGATCCATTTATCCATCAATATAATCCATAATTAAATGGATTTGGATTATCCATTTATGATATTGATTTTAAATGGTTGACCAAAGTAAAACCATTAAATTAAATGGATTTATATGGATTATCCACAAAAACCACATATATCCATTTATTTAAAAACCAAATAAAAGTAGCCAATCATGATCAAAACTTGCAAGCAAGAAATATATGACAGTGTAGTACTCCATGCTCCCCAATCATGCGGCGGACCGCATCAACGAACTCAATTTGGGAACCCCCACCCCCCCTCCTTTTTGATCCCCCACCATAACCTTCCCTCCTATTCCTAGCTGGGTTCCCTCACTGTTTCTTTAATTTAAACCCAGAAAATTTTCCAATCACTGGTTGTATTTGAAAGAATATTATAAATTTTTTGTGACATGACGTGTATGAGATAAAAAAAATTAAAAATTATATTTATGATATAGGTTAAATAACATTTGAAAATTTTATTTATAAATTACGGTAACCAAATTAGACCAATTGTTCTTAAATTAGACCAAAATACTACCTAAATTCTTAAATGAAAAATCTAAGTATTTTGCCATCTTTCTCATCCAACTACACCTAAAATTTACGAGTACAAAAAAAAGTATCTTCATATTACAAGAAATGGTAATACAAAAAAAAAGTAACCAAAATATTTAAATGGATTATAAATGGATAATTGGTTTTTATTTAATCCATTTAGATCCATCCATTTAGATCCATTTATTAAATGGATTTAAATGGATTGGATAAATTTCATCCACCATCCATTAAGTCAAAACCAATTATAAACCATTTATCCATATTGCCACCTCTACTCGTGGTGGTGGTGGTGGTGCATGGTAAGGGCTGTGGAGGGTGGTGGTGGTGATCGTGGTATAGTTGAAATGTTTCCGATTTAGGGAAGTGTTAGTGAGATTGAAACTTAAGAACGTATGAGAAATCAACCTGAGCATCCTTTGCTAAAAGTGTTCTAAAAGAACAGAGGAATGAGCTTTCAAGATCAAGATTTTGCCTAAAAGTGTTCTAGGCTTGTCTGCTCTCAATATACTGTGACAGATAAACTCAGGGAGGATAATTGCTTTATGGACTTGGATATCAGGTTGCTCTTAGCAATGCAAGATGTTACAATGACTCATTAATCAAATTGGTTAAAACTTGTAAAGGGAATGGTTACATAATTCATACCTTGGACTTATATTTAATCACAATATCAGATGGTGTATTATTGGTTTGTCTGTCAGGATCCATTTTGGTGTCATTCTTGGCTAGTTGGCTGAATTTTATGGTGAACGCAATTAAAAGGTCTCTTGTAAAGAGATCGGATCATCCATCATCCAGTTTAGAGTCAATGATCAATTATTATCCCTTGTTCCATTAATCCATTTCCCTTTTACCCTCTTATTACTAGTTGAACCTGAAACATCTCATTAGTTCTTATCCACAGCCTTTCTTCTTTCCTTTAGCGCACTTCAATAAATCCATTAATGAGGTGAATAACAGGAAATATCTAATTATTGCGAGTCCAATTCTTTCCTTATTATTTTTTTTCTCTCTTTATTTTAAAAAAATGAAAACAAAAGGAAAGGACAAAAAAAGTTCAGTGCCATAAATCCCATAACAGGCAGGCTTGTAAACAAAAAAGATCCACTTAAATATAGATAGCATACAATTTAAGAAAGGAAAAGTCAAACATAGTAGTACTAGTCTTTAAAGGCATATCCTCCAACAGGCAACAACAGCCTGGTCTCTGTTTGTCCTGTTTTACATGTACTTGTCCAATGCATATAAAACAATAGTACTTACTAAAAAAACTGAAAATGAAAAGACAAAGTGGAAAACAGAATTTTAACTTCTCAGAGGCAGAAAAACAATCGGCAGAGATGTTAAATCGCATGCATCAGAGGATCACACTGCAGTAGTCCCATTAAACCCTGTTTCAGATATATCTCTGTATTAACAAATGTTATAAAACCAAGATAAAGTGAAAAATTCTGGAAAGAAAGAGAAAATTCTGTTAGGCAGCTCAAACAGACACAAGACACTGAGTTAAAAATCACATAGGGGTACACTTCAATCTATCTGGGAACTGTTTCATAATAGTAATCCTCAGTAAAGTTAGGCAGCTCAAACAGACACAAAGAATCAATAGTTGAAGCCCATAAACAAGTGGAATCACAAAACTGATTCAAATGGCCTCTTCAGTATGGAAGCGTTCATAGATACCAAAATTAATTTGAGTAACATATTTAAAACATTAAGAGACAATTTGCATTGGGTTTTTGAGAAGTTTTCAGTAGTTTTTATAGGGGGAAAAAATATTTTGTGACACGTATTTGAGATGAAATGTACATGAGGTAAAAGAGTAATTAAAAATTGTGTGAAGAGAATACGCTACACTACAAAAACTTGTCCACAAAAACTGCAATCTTTATTTCATACACTAAAAATTGGCAATAATTCGCACAAATGATTTCCACTTGGCAATTGATTGCCGTGGTTTTAATTGATAATTAGCTCCTAATTCCTTACTTTGCAACCAAATCAAGTATAGTTCGTACAGCCCTAAAAAAAGAGAAACTGTATTGCGGACAAACAATTTTCCATGTATGTGGCTCTTTCTGTGCTCTTTTTTATTTTTATAGTATAATTCGTGAATGCTTAAAAAGGAATAATTAAGCTATATCTATGCCATGCTATGCTTAATCACTTAAAAAAATTTAGTGCCATAAATCCAATAATAGGCTTCAGAACAGAAAGAAAGAATCACATACGCATATAGAAGTCAAATCATAGCACGAACTCCACAATTAAAGGAAAAGTATAAACACGGTGATCATAAAACATCATTTCATTTCAGTTGAATCATATACAACAACGCTTCCCAGAAAAACTGAGAATTTTGAAAGCTAAAAGGCAAAGTGAAAAGCATAATCCTAACTCCGTCGCACAATTCGCTAGTCATTAGAGCTGGAAAACGATCGGCACCATGTTAAGCCCTGTGTCAAAGGTTTGTATACATTAACCAAACATAACCAAAAATCAAAACGACTTCAGTGAAAGAAAGGAATTACCGGAAACTAATACAACAACTGGCAAGGATTAGTATGAGAAAAGCAATGAGAAAGAGCTTGTTGGATAACGGCTTCAATGGGGGATGGAGGAGAGGCATCGAGATGGCCAGTATAAACGCAACACCGCCAAAGAGGACGAGAAGCATTCGGGTAAGGGCGTTGTAGGTAACTAGACACTAAAGCTGCCAAAAAGGACAGCTCCAGTGCCAATGGAAGATTGCAGGGAGAGGGCCAGGAATTTGGGCAGCTTGCAGGGAAGTGCTAATGGTGACGAAAGAAACTCCCATCACCAGAAATACCCACTGCATCTTCATCCAGTCACCCATGGGGACTCGATCAGCACAATCAACGCCTTGTTTTGGCAGACTACTAAAACGAGGTCCAGATTCCAACTATCAATCCAAACGGGTGATATTTTGTGCCTATCTTGGAAGGTAATGCTGTGCTTTTGTATAAATCCAAATTCGGCTTTTATGTTAGGACCATTGTTCACACGCTACTACTGTTATCAACCAAAATGGTGTGTTAATATTTGACGTGTTGACATTTTAAAATTGCTTCATGAACAAATAATAACAACAACAACAACAATAATAATTTTATGTGCTGTTCATCATAGCAATTTTCTTCCTTACATTTCTCTCTATTGTTCCTTACTTCTATTTATATATATAATATTTTATAACTCTATAAAATCATTTGGATGTATTATTATTATTTTTTTAATCTCTAGATCAACAAAAGAAATTGGCCCTTTAAGGTGGGCCGTTAACTTTGACAAATTAGAGAACGTGTTAAGGGAAATCATAAAAACTTTAACCTGTAATTTCACCCAACTTTGACAAGTTTGTAAATTTTCATTTTTCTCTATCCATTAATTGCCCACTTGCACATTCACACTCACGGATAGGGCTGCCCATGGTTAACAAAAACACGGGAAACTATAGACAAAAAAAATGGTAACGGTAATTTCATAAAATTAACTAGAACACAATAATTTCTACTCCTTGTACTTGAAACAACGGCAAGGAAACAAATTAAATCAACTCATAATAGACAGGAAAATCTATTCATTATGTGCGTTATTGATCATAGCCAATAAAGTGGCTACCCAAGATGATTTAACAATTCCTGTGCTGTGCTGACAGATTTAAAGTTCGAATGCCTCTTTCTCTCTCTCTGTTAAAATAACTTTCTTTGGTACTTGGCCCCACATATCCGATAAAAAAATTTGTACACCCCAAAGAAGTCAAGAATAGAAGGAGATGAATTTCTTGATCCTTCTTTTTTGTTTTTTATTTTTTTTTTAGGTTATTTTGGTTTGCTTATGTTTTGATGATACATACGTCGCTATTTTGAGAGATATTTGAACATCTTCCTGGATCGTTTTAGGCCTTGATGATCAGACAAATCCTTACTTTTTTTTTAAAAAAAAAAGAAAAAAATTAAATACCCATTTATTTTTTCTTTTTATTTTTTTTGGGTCTTCTTTTCAAGTTGTTTCATACATACTCTACAAATATGCATGATTCAGGGGAAAACAGAGACCAAGAAATTCGTTTGACAGAAACGAACCAAAAAATTTAACAACCGGAAAGTTAGCCTACGTGATATTAGTCTCTTTTTTACTATTTCTTTTATAATATAATAGACACTTCGTTCCATAGGTCAAATGATTGGAATCGAACCCACATGATCCAGTCACACATAAAAGAAATCCAATCAAAGCATCATTTCCACATTCCCAAAATTAAGAAACTTAAAGTACAGTAGTAATCATTATAGAAACAACACACATTCATGTCTCCTGAAACAACTTCAAGAAAAGACCATACAGAAAGAGATACTAAAAAAGGACATGTCTCGTCATCAAGCCATGAAACCGTGGCAGAAGATGTTTAAATGTCTCCAGCAAAAGCACCATTCTCCCTGTTAAACCCTGATTCAAATGTATCAAATACTCCAATAAGAAAAACAAAAAACATAACAATACCAAATAACTGCAAAATCCAAAAAAAAAAAAAAACAGAGGTGTACCAGTCACGCGGAGAACGATTGGCAATGATGATTATGAAGAAACAAATGCAGCCGACGGCGATGCATATCTCAATCATTGGGTTGTGAAGAGGCATTGAAATGGCTAGGAGGAAAGCCGTAGCGCCGAAGAGTACAGCAAGATGCTCCAGGATCAGAGATGCCTTCTCGGAACGGCGTCGAATGTAGATAGACACCAAGGAAGCAAAAAGGGCCAGCTCGAATGTCAGGCAGAACCAGGGAAAGGTCCTGGGGAGAGGTGCCGAAGTATGGAGAGCTTGCAAGGCGGTGTTAATAGCCGGAAAACAAACTCCGATGACCATCTGCCCCCACTGCAGCTTGGTTGGCATGTCGGGAATTTTGGGACCATGATCATCAGATTCAGGTAGTCTTCCACTTGTACCTCGCTCGAGGTCGTCGTTGATGGGTGTGGGTTGTGGCTGTGGGGCTACTGAGTCGTCCGCCCTGTTCTGCCGTCTGAAAATCGGCAGCTCGGCGAGCTTGAGGTTCAAGGCCCATACGAAGAGGAAGGCCAAAACAACAGTGCTGGTTTGTCCCCTCATTTCTCAGTGCTCACAGAATGTATATTATATGGGCAATTACGTATAACTGGCAGTAATATTATTAAAAGCAGAACACTGACAGGAAGTGTTTGTATACTACTACCAGGAAAATTCAAGAGGAGAAGGAGGAGAGAGTTTCACCGTTACTTGCATAAGGAGAGCAGAGAGTTTCAGCATAAGGAGGAGGAGAAGGAGGATCTATATCAAAAGAAGAAGGAGGAGGAGGAGGAGGAGGAGGGGAGGAGGATCTATATCAAAAGGAGGAGGAGGGGATTGGGGTTTAAGCTGCACCGCCACTCCAATATTGTCTAGGCTTCTTCCTGTAAAGTGCTTCGTCCCCTGCATATATATACAATTATGCGCAAGGCTCTGCTCTTGGCAGGGATGGAGAAGTGGTAGTTTTGGTTGACTCAGAAGTCTACAACCAATCGCTAATTTACACTTGTACCTTAGGACACGCCCTTTTTTTTGGCTTATATTTCTAGGGCAAATTTTACTTTACAACATGTGGTTTAGTATTTTTTTAAATAACCCCCTATAGTTTCAAAAACTGTATATAATTCTCTCATAATTTGGTCAAAGTGTCAAAGTGACGGAAATGATCATTTGTAACTGTTTCACCTAAAATGTCAAAAATACCCTAACGTAAAGTTGAAAATTATTTATTAATCAAAGGAGGTTATGTGTATATTTTGAAAACCATAAAAGGGTTATATGGTAAAGTATTAAATTTTAAGGGAGTTATATGATAAAATATAAAAATTATATGGAGTTAGTGTGTTATGTATTTATAAGGGTAATTTCGATATTTTCAGAAGTTCATGATCTTATTGAAATTGAGACCTTTGCAAACTGGTGATCTTTATGAGCCTTCATCCATTTATTTACCATTTATTGAAATTGAGTCGCGCAACTGAGCTTTCATCCAGACTAATTAACTTGAGTCGCACCTTCGCAAACTGGTGATCTTTATTGCAATTCGCAAACTGGTGATCTTGATTGAAATTGAGCAACTGAGCTTTCATCCAGACTAATTAACTTCAGTCGCACCTTCGCAAACTGGTGATCTTTATTTCATCCAGACTAATGGTGATCTTTATTGAAATTGAGCAACTGAGCTTTCATCCAGACTAATTAACTTGAGTCGCAATGTCGTCGCTTTCATCGAGAATTAACTTGAGTCGGTTCTCTTTAATGAGAGTATCCTTGAGCCCAACGATTAGCCCAACAACCTTTTAGCACGATTTTGCTCCTAACCCAATGAATCTAAAGTCATATCCCAAACATGTTCACGGCAAATTTTCGATATGGGACAAATTGGAGGTATCACATTTACCTCTTTAAGGCTTTAGCATTCCCGCGGAACCTAATCAAAATCCAAACTATCACCTGCTTTGATTAGTAAATTTTGCTGTTACTATAATTTGATGAATGAATTGGAAATATATAATAGTGTTTTTGTTCCTACATTGGCCTTCATATTCTTCTTTGAAGGCATATAATTTGCCTTTTTTTTTTAATAAAATTTATCAAGATTACTGGAAAGTCATAGAAATTAAGCATATAATTTCAACAACTGTTTTGGTTGAAAGTACAATAAGATAAATTATCTCTAGACACATGATATACATAATTTGCAGATAAACTTTAATTTTATGAATTGTTTTATATAACCTACTAACTAAGGAGATTGCTTTTTAAAACAAGTAATTTAATACAGTACCTTCTTCCAATCTTTTGGCATTAAAACCACAAGAAATTATTCCGCAATATGATAGCATGAAAAGAAAATTTAAGGATTTTGAAGAGCTTATGGATCTTCGAAACTTGACAAAGTATCAAACGTGACGAAAGCACTCACGTTTAAATCCAATTATTCAACAAAAATAAAACTAATACTCGTTTAAATAATTCTCACCCCAACACTTCACAGTTCACAAGTAATGTGTTAGAAAACATTTTTCTTCTTCCAAGTTTGCTGCCAATCTCTCCTGGGCGGGTGTCTCAATCAAAATGAGGCCACAAAATGGAGTGTTGAGACTAAAGATTTTGGGTGGGCCGATTGCACTTTCATAAGCATCACAATAATAAAATTAAACCTAATTGCCAGTTAAAATGACCAAAACCCAATTCCAAGTACTGGAGCAGGGACTCTAGGTGTGCAATGGTTACTTGATTCACCATGTTCCCGAAGAGTTTGCTTGATCCGATATACCCGAATGGGATGGTTATTGTAGACAGGGCAAGTAGGGTCGTATCCTCAGGGACTGGGTATATTTGTCTCTTAAGAAATTCAAAGCAACGCAGGGGGTGATTTTTTAGGAACGATGACAATCAAATAACTTAAATAAGAAAATAAAAATGAATAACGAACTAGAGATTAAACCACAATTCACTGAACTCAGAGCAACAATAATTAAAGGCCTAAATCAATTAAAACAAGGAAACAATTAAAAATAGAATAAAGTAGGCAACTAAAAAGTCGAATAGCAATTCACTAAAATCGAAGTAATATTAACTAAAGAATCTAGCCAAGAAATAACTTCAGCAATGGTTCACCTAATTGATCATTGATGCAAAGACAATTCCAATTATTTACTGATAAATAGGTTATAACTGTCAAACAAGCGATGACAGTCAACCCCTCCTTACTGTGTCGGTGATTAAGGTACGCCCGTTAATCACTGCTCTAATTGGGGAATAATCCTAGGTACGCCCGTAAGATTTAATTTCCCAATTGCCTTACGTATTAGAGGAGCCCTATTCTAACCAAATAACACACTACCAGGGTTATTTTAAGTTAGCCCGCGTATCCCCCTGACACGAAACTAATCGTGCCAGTTGTCACTATTTCAGGACAATTAAACAATTACGGATTTAATGCCCTAATTGACAATAGGTTACCAGATCAATTAATTATCCGGATCCAAGACAATCAATTAATTGAATAACCATAAGCATAGCAATCAAGGAATATACGAATACCAATAAATAAAAGGGAAAGATTAAATTAATTGATCTCATAATTTTTAGGTAACCCAAAGCATCCGTCGTTTCTTGACTAGAACGAGGAAATTAGTTCATATTTGATGAACTAAGCCCACGGGAAATTTCAGTTAAAGTCACGGCCTTAGTCTGCATTTCAGGAATCCGCAATTCGTCGAACAATTAGAAGGCAAATGAGAGTCACGGACAGCAATTGAATCTCTCTATTATTCCTAGCATCCGTAGAGCAAAGCCACTCAAAAGGTACAAGGAGGAAAAGTCAAAGCTAGAGGAAAAGTTGCTTCCTCCTGACGAGCGTGGAGAAAAGCAATGAAAAACTAGCAAGAAAAGTCAAAGTGAAGCTAAAGAAAAATAGTGTTTGTTCTCTGCAATCTAATAGTTCCTATTCTCATGTCTAACTCCCATGTGCCGGGGCTCTGCCTCCAGCCGTCACCTCCTGTGCGGCCTTCCAGCTAGGAAAAGAACCAACCCTTTTTCGGTCCAGCCCATGCCCAAAAGAAAGGGCCCAAAGATTTTTATCTTTTCCAAAATCGCCCCTAGGACAAGCGCTGCCACTTGCATTTCTTTTCTGTCAAATTGGTACTTGTTATCATATTTTTGTTCTACTCCCTGAAATAAATGCTAAATACTAAAAATGAGTAGAATCTAACAATTAATCCATATTAGGTTAGGTAATAGAGAAAATTAATAATAAAATTACAACCTATCAATAAAACTAATACTCGTTTAAATAATTCTCACCCCAACACTTCACAGTTCACAAGTAATGTGTTAGAAAACATTTTTCTTCTTCCAAGTTTGCTGCCAATCTCTCCTGGGCGGGCGTCTCAATCAAAATGAGGCCACAAAATGGAGTGTTGACTGTTGAGACTAAAGATTTTGGGTGGGCCGATTGCACTTTCATAAGCATCACAATTGTCCAAAAACCAAGCATGCAAAATTGCCCACGACAAGCTCTTTCATTCAATTCAACACAGAATTGACACAAAACCCCGTGCTCTTAACTGGATCAAAATTTCCACTTTAGATAAGACCCAGGTGAGGTAGCTTTCATTTTATCCTTGTTATTTTTTTTCCTGATTCATTTTATGCGGTCAACAGCACAGCTGCCAAATATATAAGCGTGTATTGAATTTAGGGCAGGAATCGCTGCTACAGAAACTATCCATGAAGGGTTAAGAGTCAAGATTGGTCTAAGAAAGAAAATATAACACTCAAATTACATCATGTATAGCAGTTTCGATGCCATGTTTGAGACACATAAAAATTTTATTCTAAGATGATAGAAGGCCTTGATTTTGTACATCCACTGCATTATGCTCTACCATTAATTATGCAAATAGAAGTTGGTGTGCCCTAGTGTATGATTATACATTATAATCTCTTCACGTGAATAAGGTTATATGGGACTTTTGAGTAGTGTTCATAACTGTAAAAGATAGGTGACTAGATTTGATTGTGAAATTGACAAGAGTCACCTGAACGGTATCTAAAAAAATTGAGTTTTTATGTCACAAAAATTCAACTTTGATCTTGAATTCAAGTTTCCTTCAAGAGGTCTCTTTATTCCTTCGAGGCAAGAAAGTGAATCATGGTTATTTATACCAAAAAAAAAAAAAAAAGAGTCAGTACAAAGTCTATCATGGTTAACAATTCTAGTTATTCCTATCCACATCCTTTCTTATTTTGTTGCATGCAATGCAATAAATCCAATCATCAGATGCAGAATTGTAAAGCTCTATGTATTGACATTCCAATTCTATGTTCTCCATTTAAAAAAAAAAAATGTTTCGGTGCCATCAATCCAATAATAGGCTTTAGACTCTGAACAGGAAAGATGCATCATCTTCTATATAATTATAAATTCAATCGTAGCACATTCTCTGACCTTCATTTTCCAGTGGTAAAATGACTGCACCGGACTAGGGTTGCACGCTTTATGAACTTCATTTTCCAGATAGGATGACACAGTTTACCGTTGATCTTTCAAGGTCAAGATTTTGCCAAAAAGTATTCTAGGCTTGTCTGCTCTCAATAATACTGTAATACATAAACTCAGGGAGGATGATTGCTTCATGGACTTGGATATCAGGTTGCTCTTAGTGGTGCAAGATGCTACAACGACTCATTAATCAATTGGGCATTGGTTAAAACTTGTAAAGAGAATGGTTAAATAATTCACATCTTGGACTCATATTTAATCACAATTTCAGATGATGTATTATTGGTTTGTCTGTGAGGATCCATTTTGGTGCCATTCTTGGCTTGTTGGATGAATTTTACGGTGAACGCAATATAAAGGTCTCTTGTAAAGTGACCCGCTCATCCATCATACTCAAATCTCTATTGAACTATATATATCATCCACCTTACAACCAAATAGGAGATACTACCAGCAAAGATCCATCAGCAGTCTAGGCAGTTTGGAGTTAATGATCAATTATTATGCTTGTTCCATTAATCCATCCCCCTTTTCCCCATCTTAGTACTAGTTCAACCTGAACCATCTCATTAGTTCCTCCCCACATCCTCTTCACCCAATCCTTTCCTTAATACCTTTCCTTTTACACTCTTTGTTTTTCAAAAAAAAAAAAGAAAAAGAAAGAAAGAAAAGTTCAGGTCCATCAAACCCACAACAAGCAGGCTTCAGAATAGGAAAGATCCACTTTAATATAAATAGGATCCACATTCTCAATCCTTTGGTTAGTTTTGTTCAGGCTTCCAACACCAACGCCTTCAGAGGAGGACTTATTCAAGAATCAACAGAATCAAACTCCATTCGATTGTTTTCTCAAGTAATGTAAAATAAAGTTAGATTCTCTTTTTTAGACTCGTAAAATAACTCAAAGTAATCATGATTTGTTTAGTTTAGATTTAAACTACCGTGAATTGAGATAATTAGAGAAATACACATACCTCTATTAAATGGAAAATGGCATTTTGGAATATCAATAGGATCAAGCAGCTTTTGGTGTTTAATTTTAGAGTTTATTATATCCCTCTTTATCCTGTATTCCAAAATTCCCCCTTTCAAAACGAGTTGTAAAACCAAATATCTAATTAGTCCTAGTCCTTTTTACTTGGAATAAAAAAAAACCCTCAATTCAATCTCCGCCAGTAGCCTCTGTCAGAATTGAACTGCAATTATGTGATTATATCCTTGAAGAATGTAGAATAGAAGACAATTCTAGTGTCCAATTCTGACAGGGGACAAACAGAAGCCAGATACACACACGCGCGCGCATTTGGCAGCTGAGCTGTTGAGTGCATACAGAAAACAGAAACAAGGAGAAAATGAATAAATGGTTCGAGCAAGCCAAAGCTAAATGGGCCTTCTTTATTGCTGAAATTTTGATCCAGTTAAGGAAATGGGCATTTATTTGAAGTTCTCTCTTGAAAGAAAGGACTCGCCATGCGGGGAAATGATTTTTGCAGATTTCGTCATTGGGTAGTACTGTTGAATGATAAGATTCTTAAGAAACTGAAATGGGCTGGCCGAAATTTTTGGTCTCAATAGATTTGAATTCCACTCATTTTTTTGGGGTCTTTTTTAAAGAAACCTTCACTCAAGTTTGCTAAATCTTTGGAAGATCAGTTCCCTCAATCTCCAGTTTTCACTTTGAGTCGAAACTTGTAGTAATGCATTTATTCTGAAGTAATGCTATTTAGGAAATAAGCTTTCAATAATTTTTTTCCCATTTGTTGTTTCTATTTCTCTATTCTTTAAATTTCACATGCAAACTTTTTTGCACATCCTATGTTCTTTTGTTCCCTGTACTGCAATCATTGCAATCCTGTACGGACAGTCCAATCCTTTATCTCTCTCTTCTTAAACCAAAAATAAATAAATAAAGACAAAAAAAATTTAGTGCCACAAATCCAATAATGGGCTTCAGAACAGAAAGAAAGAATCGCATACGCATATTGGAGTCAAATCATAGCACGAACTTCACAATTAAAGGAAAAGTATAAACAAGGCCATCATAAAACATCATTTCATTTCAGATGTGGAATGAAACAAATTACACGATCAACACAATCGTCTCTGTTTGCCCCGCTTCATTGTGGAATGCATATACAACAACAACGCTTCTCTTTTTGAAAGCTAAAAGGCAAAGTGAAAAGCATAATCTTTACTCGGTCGGACAATTCGCGAGTCATTAAAGCCGGAAAATGATCGGCACCATGTTAAGCCCTGTGCCAAAGGTTTGTATATATTAACCAAACATAACCAAAAATAAAACGACTTCAGTGAAAAATTCCAGAAAGAAAGAAATTACCGGAAACTAATATAACGAGTGGCAAGGATTATTATGAGAAAAGCAATGAGAAACAGCTTGTTGGATAACGGCTTCAGCTGGGGATGGAGGAGAGGCATCGAGATGGCCAGTATAAAGGCAACAGCACCAAAGAGGACGAGAAGCATTAGGGTAAGGGCGTTGTAGGTAACTAGATACTAAAGCATCCAAAAAGGCCAGCTCCAGTGCCAATGGAAGATTGCAGGGAGAGGGCCAGGATTTGAGCAGCTTGCAGGGAAGTGCTAATGGCGACGAAAGAAACTCCCATCACCACAAATACCCACTGCATGTTCATCCTGTCACCCATGGGGACTCGATCAGCACAATCAACGCCTTGTTAAACAAGGTCCAGATTCCAACTATCAATCCGTATAAAATCATTTGACTGTGTAATTATTTTTCATTTAATCTCTAGATCAACTCGATAGAAAATAATATTCTTGTTTTAGAATACTCGGACAGTCAATTTACACGAAATGTTTAAATGGTGAAAATGTCCAATTGCATCGCCTCTCACCGCAGATTAAGTCAAGCTGTTAAGACAATTCTAAACGCTCTTAATCTAAACTGATTCGTCTCCTTATTTCTTCAAGAATTTTATAGCCAAACCACATGGTTCAAATCCATTGAACAATCAGATCCCATAGCTAGGCATAAATCTGCTCCAGATCCACTCCTACCTTTCTCAGAAACCAAAGACTATAAAAAAGATGTATCTTCCAATTATGCTGACAGGTAACTTCTTCCTACTGAGAATTTCAGTCTGGCTTACTGCCATATACTTGTATGTATTTTATCTTAAATTTTTATGCAATGAGAAAGAGATCCAAAGCTCTCATTACTGGTGTCTATTGGCTAATTATCTGTGGCGCAGAATCTAATCTAAGTTCATTTTAATTAGAAAAGGCAAGACATGAGAAGAGATACTTTCAGCCTGACATCAATATTCATGGAATTTACTTGTGCAGTTTCTGTAGCTGTAATGTTTACACAGCATACCACTGTTGTAACAGGTTCTCGCGTATTACCTGTTCGGGAAAAACTAGCAATTAGATGATGATTTTCGAGTGCTTGCTGGTTCTGCATGTAGATCACATAGGATTCCCAAGCCCCTGAGTATCATCAGAAAAATCTATAAAACTCAGAACTTACCTTTTAATATGTTTCAATAACAAGACAATCGATAGAGACCAACAATCAAGGAAGTTCTAATGTAGGACAAGGCATGGCATAAGTCAGAGTTCCCCTTTGAAGTTACGTGTTTCAAGTAGTATGCCTGCCAGATTATGGTTAGCAGGTCCATATATTGGAAACTATACCGAGACCTTGGTGGAGAAATGATGGTCAATTAACTGCATAATCACAGGATAGGTTTCTCCGTCTATGTTATATGCAAGCATCTTCTGAAAAGTTATTCCAACGGCCAACAAAAATATACCTTCAAATTTCAATCACATCTCCAATCCCTAATCTCTGTTCTTTTTTTTGTCCCTTCAAAAAGCATTAGAGTTGAAACAAAACAAGCAAATTGTTAGGCTATAAACTCACCAAAGTCAATCCCATCTCCATTTTTCCTTAGCAGTAGCCAATAAAAATTGGTTCGAATCCCATCTCCCATGGTTCAAAGTCGCGGTTGCGGTCGCGGTCGCGGCCCGGAACGTTCCACATCGGTCTCGGCATATCGGTCGCAGTTTCGGTGAGACACAAATTTTTAAAATATTTAATATTCTAAAATTTGTAAAAAATATGATAAATAAAAATAATTAAAAATTAATAAAAATAATAAAAATTCAAGTTGACTCGAGATGATTCGGAGTGACTCGGTGTGACTCGGCCGTTTTAACCGTTCACGGTGACGTCTCGGCTTGTCACGTATCTCGGAACGTTTCGGTCACGGTATCGTCTCGGACTAGGCCGAGACGGAGACGACTCGGCCGAGTCTTCGAACCATGATCTCCACCGTCCTACCTTTGCCTCGGGAAGAAAAAAGGGATTCCGTGAGTGATAGGAATAGTTGTCACGGAGTCCTGCCTTGCGCCTCTGTTTTTTGCGGAAATAAGATGGGAATGAAAAGTAGAACAGGCAGTGGTAGTTTCCACGATAGCGATAGGGATTAGGGAAAGATTCGTCGCTCGGTGGCTGATGTCAGTGTTAAATGGTCTTGAGAGATGGACCTCCTTTAAAGATATCAATTTGACAGTTTGCACATCCAAATTGTATGGGCTTCTAACGAATCAATATGACATTTTGAATGTGCTTCTTTCCAAGACCACTTTGATTGGGCTAATCCTGTGAAGTTCATATCGGCTTATTTCAGGCAAGGTTTGTTAATTTATTTGTGTGGATTTCTTCATTTTGTTGTAATCGTTAACGATCTTAGTTCTAATTTACTATTGTTTCTAGATCTAGATGTGAAATACCCTGAAAAGGCTATGCCCTGTAGTTCTATAACTTGGTACGCTTGACTACCCTATTCGAAGCTCTAGGATACGAGTCCAAGATTTCAAATATAGTGAAGGAGGTAAACAGTTAAGTGGCTTACATTTACCTCTATCGAAAGCAAAATCAACATAGGAAAATGTACTTCATGTGAACCAAGGCAAATACGTGTATTCCGGGATAGAAATTAAACATCTACATTTGGCAGCAGATGTAGAATGGACTTGGATTACTTTTCACTGCAACCGATGTCAACATGGCCACCATGAATGCTGTGGCGTCAAAGAAAATCCCAACATGCTCTTGAACAAGTGCTGCAACTTTGTAATGGCGCTGATATATACGGAGACCAGCAAACCAAGGAAAGAACTCCATAGACATGCAAGACCAGTGAAAACTTCGGGGAAGCAGCTGATCAGAAGCTTGGAGAGCTGCACCAACAGCTGTAACATAAATTCCGTGACTAGCAATTGCCATTGCATTCTTATCAGATCATAATCAATGGCGGCTAGAGGAGGACGAGGACTAGGTGCCTCTTCCTCAATGATGGGCTGCTCCTCGGTCTCGGTTGCTGCCAGATGCTGCTGTTTTCGACCATGATAGTGTGAGATAGTGGTGAGTGCTATGGTGAAGCATTGTCTAGACGTAAAATTGTGGACTCTATTCATTCAAATACTGGAACATATCTTTTGTACTAGATTAAAATTAGGAGAATGAAGTCAATTAGAATTGCACATTAAGCATAATATGTTACTTACAAGCACATTAAGCATAATATTACCTTAAACAAATGCATCATAAGTTATAAACACAGGGCACATCATATGTCTTTTTTTATTGTTTTTTGAACAGCTATCCTCTGCACGGAAAAAAAAAGTGAATCTTTCCCCAACCATACAAGAAAAATAAGCATACCAATATTTTATATTTTTTCTTAAAAGGTCTTTTTTTAATTACTAATATTTACTACTTGATTTGTAATTGGTTTAAAAAAAAGGAAGTAAAAAGATAAACTTGATAGAGTTGTCTTGAGCAATTTAAGAAGCACGTAAATGATTTGAGGGATGGCTGGGGCGATTTACTCAATCTACTGCAATATGACAAATGGTCAAAGCAAGCTACTTAAACATTCCATGTAAGTTCATCAAAAGAGGATTTTCTATGACTACTAGTATTTACTAGGACTCAGTGGGGTTGGGCAAATTTACCCACCAGCGATATTTAATTCGATCCAATCCGAAAAATAAAATATTATGTCCACATAATATATTGACTTGATCAATAGTGTAGGATATATATATATATATTATTCTTATAGTACACATACTACAAAATAATATTTTAAGAGTTAATTAAGTAATTTCATTAAACTAATTACTCTTCAAATATGAGAGATTATTTGTTTATAAGATTTAGAAGTCATCATCTTATATTTTTTAGAAAAGAGTTTGATTGATGTAGAATATATATGAAAAATAAAGTACTGATTATTTCAATTTTCATTGATTCTGAATTCTTTTAATTTTTTTTTCTTATAGTCTCTTTGCATGTTTGTTTTTCAGCATGAGACTTCTTTTTCGATAAAATATATGTCAAAGGTTAGATGAACTACAAAATTAAATTAGTATAAGTTTAAAAAAAAATCAAATGATGAGCCGGATGGGGTAGGTATTCATTGCTCTTTCAGCAGGTCCTGACGACATGCGAGCCTGATAAGAGTTTTAAAATGATTGATCCGTAAGATACGGATCAATGAAGTCCCGTAATAGGTGTCTGACCCGTTCCCACCACGAGGACTCAGCAGACATGGTTCACAGCGATGGCCACCAAGGAATGGGCTTCATAATTACGGTTATTAACAGGTTTGATATGGGATGGACACCAAAGTGGGCTTTTTAATTATAAGTTTGGTATGTCCTCCAGAGTGGGATTTATATAAACATGGGATCGAAAGAAAGTCTCCGAATTCTGTTCCCTAGGATCTATAGAAGTCCAACAGGTGCATAGAATTGGATCAACTATGGGCACAGAGCACCACTCTTTCTTTTCTTTTTGTTTATTTTTTTGAACCTTTTGTGTGTATTTGCTCCATAAAAAAAGGATAGAGAGAATAAAAAACGGCAAGCAATAAATGAATAAATAAATAAAGGGTTTTGTCATCTCTAGCTGTGACGATCCCACCTCCCCCTAGGGCGTACCCCAGAGTTTGGCGAACTGTCTGCCCAACTCTCGCCAGGACTCGTTCACTCTTAACAAATAAAATAAGATATAACCTCAAGAATAAGTGAAATAACAGTTCTTAAACTTGGAATATGCACTTACATTCATATCTTTCCCAAACATGCATACAATCCCAAATATAACAAAAGTTGTGAATTCCAGATACATTCAACCCTAATCGAGCACTAGCACGAATACAATCGCAAAATTTCAAAAATTAGACTATGCTAGCATGTACCAGTCTCACGCCTCGCTCGTACCCCCGTACCTACCCGGGTGACGGGGTGTCGCCACGAGAAGGTATTACATTGAACTTGGGCTAAGCAATTGAAAATTAGCTCCTGAGAGCTCCTGCATCCTACTCAAGTGTGTTTATTATAAATTATGAATTACTTGAATGTTATATCTTTCAATATTGTGTACGTGCTATTATTATTGAACTACGTGTTCTGCATGTTTTCTTAGCCTCACGAGCATCCGTTCACCCCGTTAGATTTGTTTTCCTTAACAAGAGCTGTAATGGGAGGAATTATGAAGAAACTTACTTGATGGCTCATTTGATTAGAATTTTGAACGTATTTGTTTAGACAACTTTTGAAAGTTGTACATTTTGGGAATGTAAGATATTTTGGTAGCTTATGTGAAAGACTCGAACGATTATTAAGGAATTGACCTTCCTTTATCTCTTCGACTTTTAATATCGATTGGTTATTCTCAAGTTTTGATTGAATTTGTACCGAGTTCTAGCGAGAGTCGGGCAGGCGTCCCGTGGATACTCTTGGATTCGCCCTTGGGAGAAGTAGGGGCGTCACACTAGCTTTGTAGCTTCCTCTTCCATATTACTCCCTCCGTCCCACTTTGATAATCCTGTTTCTTTTTTCACACAGTTTAAGAAAAAATAATTAACTTTGTTGGAAAAGTAAATTTAGATTGCTATTTTCCTAAAATACTCTCACATTAAATATGGTACAATTTTATGGGAACTTGAATTGATGGTAAAAAAAGAATCAACTCTCATTAAATGAGGTAGGTTTATAATAACAACTTACATTGAATAAGAGTATTTTAGAAAAATTAAAATACAACTACATTCTTTAATTGGAAAGTAGACTACAATTTGGGACAGACAAAAAGGAAAACAGGACTATCAAAGTGGGACGGAGGGCATATCATTTTTGTGCCAATTGCCAACTGCCTACTGGCCCTTTAGTCTGCCTCTTACGTCTTTTGTGTTGGTTAAGAAAAAGGCTCTGTACTCCTGACCAAGAAAAAGGAAATACAGGGTAAAAAAAAAAAGGAATTCACTCTTTAGTCTTAATTCCCCAAAAAAAAAATGAATGAAAAATTTCAGAAAAACAAGGAATGAATATTTTTAAATGAAATTGGTATCCGCGAATAGAGTAAAAGAAGACTCAAATATTAGATTACTACAGCCATTTTTTTTTTCACCCAGGTGTTTTTATTTTCATAGTGAGGCTTTACCAATTGTAAAGCAGAGTACAATTGGGCCTGCTAAGCCAAGTGACGCTTTACTTTTTTTTTTTATATCCGTAGCATGTTTGTATATATGTTTTGAAAAACACCCCGTCTCACCCATGCTCTCAAATCCATCCATGGCAACCCAAAATAAGAAAAAAAAATTTCAAGCGAAAATTCCAAGTTCGTTCATCAAAAGAAGATTTTCTATATGGACTCCTAGGCTTCACTAAGGACTCAGCAGACATCCGAGTTCCGACATAAATGGGGTCGGAGATTCAATCATGCAATAGGCGTCATGCACGTATATGATGTGGACAACGCTTGGATTCCTAAGCAACGGAAACCTTTATGGTGGGAACCTACCTATGGTAGGAAGGCCGGAGAGAGCGACATGTGTTGACGTTATATACAGTCCAAACGGAGATGTTAAATTGTTGCACAGCGTGTGAAGAGGAAATATACGAGAATCGTCTGCGGATGTAACCAGAAAGCACACTGACTTCCGTACGAGTTGGGCCAAGAAGTGTTATTGCATGTTAAAATCAGAGGCATTTATGTATTTGCAAATATACCCATTACCAATGGAAAAATGTTGCAAATGCCTTGGACAAAAAATGTGCGTAAAGAAGGTACCGAAATTTTAAAAAATAATAAATGATTATCGCATACGCGTGGGGGATAATTTGGAAGAAGGAAAAGTGGAGGTAAACGAAAGGATTCAAGCCTTCATTATATTTATATACATATATAAATTTAGTATCCAAGTGTTCAGCTTAAGCATCCAGGAAAATGGTCTCATAACTATCGATACGGTAAACAACACAATTTTAGATATGATATAATAGGTTCTAAAAATTTTAGCGACCATTTGATTACCCGTTAGACCTATCCACTTGAATAGGATTATGGGTAAAAATAAAGGAGTAAATTTGTCATTCAAAATAGTAAGTTAGTGTAATAAATTAGTAACTTTTGCAGTCGAAAAGGTAAATTATAAGTAATATGAAACATACTTTTTAAAGAGATAAATTATAATAGTATATTCCAAATATACTTTTGAGAGAGTAAGTTTATTTGAAGTAAAAATATGTTTTTATACAGAAATAATGAGTTTTAGTTATAACATAGTAAATTTCATTAATGACAAAAACATGCTAATTTATGGCCATAATATTGTATTATGCTTAAAAAACTTATACGAAACCCATATTTTAGAGTTATTTGAAATAACACAAAAATGTATTATTAATGATCAAAACTAAGTACGTTACTTAGTCAGTACAATTATTATACTTGTATACATACTTGATGGTATGTGTATAAATAAGCATTTTTGAGATTTATGGGGAAATTGATTTTTTCTTTTGCAGTTTAAAAAAAAGGTAAGCAAAAATCTTTTTTCTCATAGCACAAAAATCCACAAGTCAAAGTTCTTGGTCTAATGGGGAAAGAAACATTCTGAATATCATTGTTTACAGTACTAAATAAATTAGATGTAAAATGCTCGTTAAAAGCAGGTGTGTTGACATATAATAAAAGGAAAGACATAAAGAGCAAGCCATTTACGAGAAAAATTGTCATTCATAAAAATAGCAATGCTTTACGGTTTTCTTATCAATCTTGCAACATATGAGCAAACTGGCAATAATTAAAATAGTATTTTATTCGAATTATACATATTTCATTAATTTTTTTCCATTTAAAAAATGAATGAGAATCTTTTATGAGAAAGCACATAAGTCAAAGGAACGGTGTAAAAGGGAAAAGAATAGCATATACGTACAGTACCTATAGTTTATGTTCGAAGGACTATAGTGCTATTTTTGAAAAATATCCCGAAAAATATGTAATCGAAACGGAACCGATTCTTCGCTATTTAAAATGTCAAATCTGTGATTGTGTTGTAACTGTTATCCATTGGTATCGTAAAGTATCATTTTCCCATAAAATTTCACCTCTTTAACACCAATTTTCCCATAAACCAATTTATTTATCGGATAAAATACATGAAAATTCGGTTTTGAATAAAACAGTAGCCGTTTATGGCTTTCCTCCATTATAAAAACAGAGTACCCATTTTTGCATAAACAAATTTATTTATCGGATGAAATAAAAATAAATCCATTGTTCAATAAAACACTAACTCTTCATGGCTTTCCTCCATTATAAAAACAGAGTACCCATTTCAGCCTCTCTGGAAAAATTCCACTTCTTTAACACCAATTTTCCCATAAATCAATTTATTTGTTGGATAAAATACATGAAAATTCGATTTTTCAATAAAACGCTAGCTCTTTATGGATTTCCGCCATTATAAGAACAGAGTACCCATTTTTGCATAAACAAATCTATTTATCGGATGAAATGAAAATAAATCCATTGTTCAATAAAACACTAACTCTTTATGGATTTTCTCCATTATAAAAATTGAGTACCCATTTTAGCCTCTCTAGAAAAAAAATCTTAGTTTTGTCACTGACTGAAATGTTTGTAACTGAGATTTATCCTTAGTGAAAAAACGTACGATACGTGGTTTTTTCACTGTATTGAATTTATATGATGGCAAATTAAATGGGTGAATTGGATTAGTATGCAGCAGTTTTGTGAATGATTCCGAGAGTAAACTATATTATGGCAATAAAATACATTGAATTGTGAAAATTATAATTTCAACATGCTCCTAAATTTTGGATATGTGACTTTCGCTGTTGTGAATATCTTAAATTAACAGTTAGTTATTATTATGAGTAATGTGGTAAGTGTGAGATGTGAATATCAGTAATAACTGTTAGTTAATACTATCGGTAAAGTCAGCAGTAAATGTGAGATGTTAATTGAAATTTACAGATATTAATTTGACATGGTTGGTTATTATCTGTTAGTTAAAATTCAAGAGTTTTAATTTTATTGGTTAGTAGGGAAAATGTGAGAGAAATGTGGGAAAAACATGAGCACGATTATAGGATTTGTACGAACAGTTAAAGGATTAGTTGTGAGATAAACATTTCTTAATTTTAGAAATGTAAACTTGTAATAAACTAGTATTCGAACTTTTGACAATTTGAAAAGCTCCTTATCTAAAATTCTCTTTGCAATACATATAGACAGATATAGATGTCTTTTTTTTAGTGGTTGAATGTCATATTCGCGAACTATCTGCAGAAAAAAATAAATTTGTAGACTAAACTAATTTTGTTATACCAACTCTGTTATTCTTATTATTGTATTAATTGTTATGCTATTTTTCTCATTTTGTTAGGTCTACATTAATGCAAGTTTAATTCCTATTATGTCTCGTGTCCCAGAAAATACATATTATCCTATTCAGGTGGATACGTCCAACTGATAATCAAATTGATGCTAAAAATTTAGAATGAATAAGTTGCTTTTGCATAATGGTTGGAAAGGTTTCTTGAGACATTATGAATGAGGTGTCTTGCGTTTGCCAAAAGAATTTGTAGCATATTTTTGTATTGGAAATGGAGTTAAAACTTGCTATGGGTTACTTTTCTGTATTTCAATTTCATCGTAAAGGGTAATTTATTGTTCAACCTAATTTCATTCTGATTTTATCTAACTAATAAATTAACGTATGAAAATAGATAATTTATGGAGGAAAGCCATAAGTAGCTGGTGCTTTATTGAAAAATGGATTTATTTTTATTTTATCCAATAAATTCTTTTATGCGAAAATGGGTATTTGTTCTTATAATGGAGAAAAGTCATAAAAACTAGTGTTTTATTAGAAAACGGTTTATTTTAGTTTAGTCGATAAATAAATTTTTTTATGTAGGTACTGTGTTCTTATAATGGAGGAAAGTCACAAAGAACTAGTGTTTTATGAAAATAGATTTATATTTTATTTTATCCACAAATTTTGTTATGGTACTTTGTTCTTATAATGGAGAAAAGTCATAAAGAGCTAGTGTTTTATTGAAAAATGGATTTATTTTATTTTATTTTATAAATTTTTTTATGCAAAAATGGGTACTCTGTTCTTATAATGGACGAAAATCATAAATAACTAGTGTTTTATTGAAAAACGGGTTAATTTTTATCTTATCTGATAAATAAATTTTTTTATGAAAAAATGGGTACTCTGTTCTTATAATGGAGGAAAGTTACAAAGAGCTAGTGTTTTATTGCATAAAAGGTTTATTTTTTTTCATCTAATAAATAAAATTTTTAAGGGAAAACGGGTGTTGAAGAGGTGGTATTAGATGAAAAAATGATACTTTAGAATACCAATGGATAACAGTTAAAACACAATCACAGATTTGGTATTTTAAATAATGAAGAATCGGTTCCGTTTGCATTACATATTTTTCGGGATATTGTCAAAAACAGCAATGTAGTCCTTCGAACGTGAAATACAAGTACTGTACATATCTGCTATTCTTTTCCCTTTTAGACCAATCCTTTTGACTTATGTGCTTTTTGATAAAAAAAATTTCAATTATTTTTTTTTAATTTGTAAAAAATAAATTAATTCTATATAAATCGAAAATTACTATTTCAATTATTGGCACTTTGCTCATGCTTTGGAGGATTGGTAAGAAAGCCGAGAAGAGCTGGAATTTTTATTAATGAAAATGTTTTCCATAAATGGCCTGATTTTTATGACTTTCCTTTATTATATGTCAAAGTACCAATTTTTAACCAGCATTTTACATCCAT
Source organism: Coffea eugenioides (assembly GCF_003713205.1). Classification (NCBI taxonomy): domain Eukaryota; kingdom Viridiplantae; phylum Streptophyta; class Magnoliopsida; order Gentianales; family Rubiaceae; genus Coffea; species Coffea eugenioides. The sequence goes on from NC_040041.1 coordinate 168,635, forward strand.
TTATTTGGTGCTTTAAACAATGCTATTCAGTTGTATCTTTCCCTTTCAGACCAACTATTTTGACTTGTGGATTTTGGTGCTCTGCGCAAAAAAAATTTCGCTAACTTTTTTTTTAAACTGCAACAGAAAAAATTTAATTATGTATAAATTTCAAAAATACTAATTTTTTCACATATGATCAAGTATTTATACAAGTATATTAACATTATTTACTAAGTAAGGTACTCAGTTTTAATTATTAATAAAACTTTTTAGTGTTATTTTAAATAACAACAAAATATGGGCTTGGCATAAGTTTTTTAAGCATAATAGAGAATTTTTGCCATAAATTAGCATGTTTTTGTCATTAATAAAATTTACTATGTTATAAGTAAAAATGATTATTTATGTATAAAAACATACTATTACTTCGAATAAACTTACTCCCTCAAAAATATATTGAGGATAAAAATTGTAATTTATCTCTTTAATAAGTATGTTTCGTAATATTTTCAATTCACGTTTTGTGGCTGCAAAAATTATTAGTTTATTACGTTAATTTACTATTTTAGATGACAAACTTACGTCCTTATTTTTACGCATAATCCTATTCAAGTGGATAAGTCCAACAGGTAATCAAATGGTTGTTAAATTTATTATAACCTATTATAATAAGTCTTTTTACCATAACTATAGTCATGGGACCATTTTCCCAAATGCTTAAGCTGAACACTTGGTCACTAAATTTATATATGTATATAAATATAATGAAGGGTTGAATCCTTTCGTTTACCTCCACTTTTCCTGCTTCCAAATTATTATCCCCCACGCGTGTGCGATAATCATTTATTATTTCTTAAAATTTCGGTACCTTCTTTATGCACATTTTTTGTCCAAGGCATTTGCAACATATTTCCAGTCGTAATGGGTACATTTACAAATACATAAATGCCTCTGGTTTTAACATGCAAAAACACTTCCTGCCCCAATTCATATGGAAGTCAGTGTACTTTTTGATTGCATCCGCAGACAGTTCTCGCATATTTCTTCTCCACGCGCTGTACAACAATTTAACGTCTCCGTCTTTCTACCATAGGCAGGTTCCCACCATAAAGGTATCCCCTAAGCAACTGACCATTTAAATTAACAATAATACACTGGTGTACTTTAAGGTGTGAATTAAAATAAATGTAAAATTCTAGGAAAAAGGGTTGGGATTTTGGAGATGTGTGAAGGTTTATGATAAAAAAAACCCTCCACCTACTACGTATTTATAAAAAAAAGACAATAAGTAAAATTCTCAATTTGTACAACAGAATTGAGGGAAAAATGTATCGTTTTTTACATTTGTACGACACTCATGCATTGATATTTATCAGTTTGTCAAACCATTCATTTAAATTTATAATATCATATATGCAAAAAAATTTTACAAATGACAATACATGCTATTTGTCATCTAAAGTTAAGGAAAACATTAAAGTAAAAAAGTTTACTTGGAGAGAATTATTGATGAGTTAGTTAAATCAAGCCTTTTCTGCCTAAAAAAATGTTAAAATAAAGACAGGTTTTTTGATAAGGTAATTTAACAAAAATATTTCCTACCTAAAATATAGGGATTTAAACATGTAAATTAAAAAAACTATAATCATTAGATGACATTAATTGAAATTAATTAAACAATAAAATAATTCAAAATCCTTGAGAAATGATGCATGTTAAAGTATATATATGCTACTAGGGGAGTGTCCGCGTATCGTGCAGGTATTTAGTGCCTATGGAGAAGGAGGTTTTTTTGTTGAACAAATAATAGCACATTGTGAGAAAAAATAAAACTTAATATGAAAAGATAAATAATATAATCAATCAATTCACACATCGTTACAATAAAACTATGTCAAATTGAAGGTCGTTGATAATGCAGAAAGGCAGAGTAATACAGAAAGCTAACCTTATTCCAGAATCCCCACTTAGAGTTCTTTCTTGTTGTTATTCCAAACCTATAAGATTATAACCAATCCAGACCAATTGGGGTTAGGCAACATGAAAAATGTTATCTTGTAGTCAAGCAACGCAATAAGAGTCGCTAATTATAGGTACTAAGAACATACCGACAAAATTAAGGGAGGAACTGAAAAATTAGGGGGGTGAAATCTAACTCACGCTGAACCACCAGGAGTAGCTGGAATTGAAGAGCATTCTGAGCTGATTAGTATGAAACCAGGTAAAATTATCCCAATCCTGGAATGCGAACAGGGAGAAACTGATAATCAACCATTTAGGCATTAATATACCAACGGTTTGACAATTGAATTGGGTGTAATTAATGACGAAATAATAGTTAATTTCAAAATTGAGCTCGGATGGAAGAGAAAATAATGAGGCAAATCGTTGTAGACAAAGACAAAAAGGGAAAACTTAACTCCTGAAACTGAAAGGGTATAAACTGACCAACGTTTGTGGCTCATAAATGCATATTATAAATGATAGAGAAATGGGTTCCTACCATTGATAGAGAAATCGTTGGCTCATTTTCTAAATCCGATTGCCATTCAAACGTTTCAGACAAAGCAACATCTCAAACGGTTATCTACGACTGAAAAGGAGAATTATTGGTAGTTAAGGGATATTCCGGTAATTAAACCAACATACAAGTATATATGAATTGTACAAAATGTAAAAAACAGTTGCACACTAATTACACATTCCATCAATACCCAGATGGTTCATCAATGACAATTTTAAATGTATTAAAATAGGGTCATTTCAGTAACATACCCAAATACATGCTTCCTTAACTTGTACTTAAATCTTTTAAACTAATACACAACATTTCACATTCCCAGAAAGTCCCCACCTATACGGTTGAAATTCAACCTATTTTTTGACCAAAACTCAATCTTATATAGTATAAGGATTTGTCATTTGCAACTAAAGGAAACATTAAAAGTAGTAAATTTAGTAAATTTTACTTAAAAAAGTTTATTTATTTTTTTTTTGTCAAAAAAAAGTTTAACTAGGATAAGTTTATTGATAAGTTAGTTTAACTCGGATTTTTATGTCTAAAGGAAATGTTAAAATCAAATATTTACTTAGAGAGGCTTTTTGATAAGTTAGTTTAATAAAATATTTTTCTAGCTAAAATATAGTGATTTAAACATTTGAACTAAACAAAATAATAACTATTAAATTACATTAATTGAATTGATTAAAGAGTCAAATAATTCAGGAATATATGTCATATTATTAGAAATCTTTAGAAAACATGGACTAATAAATTTCTAGTATAATAGATTTCCACGTATTTGTCCCATTACAACCTACAAACAACTTTCAACTTTTTATTCTTCTTGTGCCTTGGTCCAAACCGTTTCCATTCATTCATTCGTCCATTCATGCGCTCCAACTTCCACTACCACTGTTCTTCACAGGTGGTCATAATTAAGTTCTCACACGTGTCTCGCTCACATTGTGCTCTGTGGTAGGAACGGTCAATAAAGGAATCCCTAAGCAACTGACCATTTAAATTAGGGATAATTTCAGAAACCTCCCCTGAGGTTTCTGACATTTACACTTACCTCCCCTATAGTTTAAACAATTACACTGACCTTCCCTGAGGTTACTAATCCTTTACAAATTCAGTCCAAATAATTAAAATATTATTTTAGAGAGTGAAATTAGAATTTTGTACCTGATTTGTGCTTTGTGTTACATGTCCAATGAATGATAAAGTGTTACAAATTAATTAACAATTAATAAACTTTAAGAAGCGTAGTTTATAGGCAAATACGTATTACATATTTAAAGTATCAACTCTTTACGAGTATTTTACTTTTAAATATTTATTCTCAAATATAGATTTGTATTTACTCTCAAATATTTAATTTTTGTTAAACATAAAACCTACCAGTTTTTCTTCCGTAGAAATATTAATATAACACTTTTTTAATTTTAGTTATAAATATTTATGTATTTAACATAAATTAAATGATTCAGGATAAAATATCCATAAAGAGTCAATACTTTACTCATGTAATGGATGAAAGCCATAAAAAAATAATATTTTATGAGGCCATTTATTTTTTTAAAAATATTTAATTTATATTAAATAGATAACCAACTGATTTTTTTTGCAAGAATATTACTGTAACACTTTTTAATTTTTAATTACAAATGTTAATATATTTATCATAAATTAAATATTTGAAAATAAAATATCTGTAAAGAGCCGATACTTTAAATAGGATATGCGTATTTGCCTATAAACTACACTATTTAAAGTAAGGAGTATAGTTTATTGATTTAAGTTAAGGAGTGTAGTTTATTGATTTAAGTAAGGAGTGTAGTTTATAGGCATATACGCATAACTTATTTAAAGTACCGTCTCTTTACAGGTATTTTATTTTTAAATATTTAATTTATAATAAATATATAAATATTTGTAATTAAAAATTAAAAGGTGTTACAATAATACTCTTGCAAAAAGAAAATCGATAGGTTATTTATTTAATATAAATTAAAATTTTAAAAAAAAGAAATGGCCTATAAAATGTTAATTTTTTATGGCTTTCATCCATTACATGAGTAAAGTATTAGCTCTTTATGAGTATTTTATTCTGAATCATTTAATTTATGTTAAATACATAAATATTTGTAACTAAAATTGAAAAAATGTTATATTAATATTTCTACGGAAGAAAAACTGGTAGGTTTTGTATTTAACAAAAATTAAATATTTTAGAGTAAATACAAATCTGTATTTGAGAATAAATATTTATGATAAAGTAAATGTTTGAAAGTAAAATACATGTAAAGAGCTAGTACTTTAAATAGGCAATACGTATTTGCCTATAAACTACGCTCGTTAAAGTTTATTAATTGTTAATTAATTTGTAATACTTTGCCATTCATTGGACATGTGGTACAAAGGACAAATCAGGTACAAAATTCTAATCTCACTCTCTAAAATAATATTTTAATCATTTGGACTGAATTTGTAAAGGATTAGTAACCTCAGGGGAGGTCAGTGTAATTGTTCAAACTACAGGGGAGGTAAGTGTAAATGTCAGAAACCTCAAGGGAGGTTTCTGAAATTATCCCTTAAATTAACAACAATATCTTGGTGTACTTTAAGGTGGGGGAATGCACACGTGAGGTGGGGTAGTAGCCGCCGTTAACTTTGACAAATTAGAGAACAGGTGAAGGAAATCATAAAAACTTTTAATCTTATCGTGTGATTTCACCCAACTTTGACAAATTTATAAATTTTCAATTTCACCCAACTAAGAACATGTGCAACTTGAAAGCACGAAAAATTCAAAGGTTTTGGAAGCTTCATGCGTAGAACAAATATGCGTTTCATTAGACTCAAACCCAAAACCTGAAAAGAAAAAAAAAATATAAATTCTCTAATTAAAGCAACTGACCACCTTTCTTCCCTCTCCCATGAATAAACTCCACCACTTATTTCTCTCAAGCCTTAATTAAAGTCCTCCCAAATACCCTTTACTTATTCCATTGGATCGCCTATGGTAACGGGTAATTTCATACAATAACTAGAACACGTTAATTTCTACTCACTTGTACTTGAAACAATGGTAAGGAAACAAATTAAAGCAACTCATAATAGACAGGAAAATCTATTCATTATGTGCGTTATTGATCATAACAAATAATGTGGCTACACAAGATGATTTAGTGCTAAGATTCAAAGTTCGAATGGCTCTTTCTCTTTCTCCGTTAAAATAACTTTTAGCTTTCTTTTGTCCTTGGCCCCACATATCTGATAAAAAAAAATTGTACACCCCAAAGAAGTCAAGAGTAGAAGGAGATGAATTTCTTGATCCTCTGCGCGACTGGTAACTCTTTTTTCTTCCTTTTTTTTTTGGGTTTTTTTAGGTTATTTTGGTTTTCTTATGTTTTGATGATACATACGTCGCTATTTTGAGAGATATTTGAACATCTTCCTGGATCCTTTTAGGCCTTGATGATCAGACAAATCCTTGCTTTTTTTTTTTTAAGAAAAAAAATTATATACCCATTTACAAATATGCATGATTCAGAGGAAAACAGAGACCAGAAGACAAAAGTGTGTTGTCTGACATATGCGGACCAAGCAATTCATTTGACAGCAACGAACCAAAAAATTTAACAACTGATGGTACGATAAAATTCACGTGAGAGATGTTGTGACAGCCGCAATGTGGAAATCGCGCTATGATTGGATTTCTTATTATTATATACTATAATTGGAGATTGTTATTTCGATTGCAATGATTGGTCCCGTGGCAAAAAGTGTTCATTAAAAAGACAATAGGATGCGCCTAACGCCTTGCCTATTAATGTATTTGAAGATGTATTGTGAGTTGATCAGGGGACAATTCTGATTTTCCAGTAAAGTATCCGCGGAAGGGGTGTTTGGTTGGGGGACTGGGTTTTTGGCTTTTTGGCTTTTTTTTTCTCAGTCTTCCTTTAATTTTTTACACAAGTAGGGGTGCTTGGTTATTTCATAGATCCCACCGTCAATATAACAAGATTTACCCTTAATTTTTTTATTGATAAGGCCCAGAAAGGTATCAATTAACGAAAAGCCTTGTTGCCGGTTATTATAATTAGAGGAAAGCTAGTTCGTACTATATGATATTAGTTGTACCTGCTGATTGATCAAGGCAAATACCCTAATGTTATATCTTATTATTTATTTTAATGATCTTAAAATTGTGTTCAAACTTAATTTGTTTATCCATGTAGCAAAAATTAAATGAATTTTTGTCGAGTCCAATTCTAATGGATTTTTTTTTCAATATTGGGAACTCTAATTTCGTGTTAATCGAGTCAATTTCAAATTGAACTTGGATTTATACCGAACACAAAATAATGTTTCTGTTTAGTTTGCTAAATTAGCAAATCAAGTTTAAGTAAGCACGTAAATGTAATTCCAATATTGAATTGCTGGTACTTTCTTTATTCCTAGTCCCAACTCATTGTGAGAGATAGCAGTTTTTATATATGTATGTATTTTCTATTGCACTATGGTACAAGTACTTGTATATGTACGCCATTCTTTTCTTAATATAGAAAAACAGTCGGGCAGTTATCTTGGGTACAAGTAGTTTGGACTCTTAATTTGGTAACTGTATTTAACCATTTTAGAACAAAACCAAATAAGTAAAATCTTAGCCGTGTTGTTGTCGATACGGTTAATGTGAATATACTTTGGTTCATATCATATCAAGACAAATGCCCGGTTTTGACAAAAAGAAAACAGGGGAAAAAATATCCTTCCTTGCACATTAGAGAAATCCAATCATAGCATGACCTCCACATTCCCAAAAATTAACTTAAAATATAGTACTCCCTCTGTCTATTTTTTACTATTTCTTTTATAATATAATAAACACTTCGTTCCATAGGTCAAATCATTGGAATCGAACCAACATGATCCACTTACGCATAAAACTATAAAAGAAATCCAATCAAAGCATCATTTCCACGTTCCCAAAAATTAAGAAACTTAAAATACAGTAGTAGTAATCATTGAAACATCTCCTACGTCACGTGGATTTTTGTGCTTTTCTTTTTTTTTTATAAGGCAACACACATTCACGTCTCGTGAAGGAACTTCCAGAAAAGACCATACAAAGAGAACTAAGAAAGGACTTGTCTGATCATCAAGTCCTGAAACGGTAGAAGAAGATGTTTAAATGTCTCCAGCAAAACCACCATTCTCCCTGTTAAACCCTGATTCAAATGTACCAAATATTCCATTAAGAAAACCAAAACATAACAATACGAAAATAACTGCCAAAAACCAAAAAAAAAAAAAAAAAGAAAGAGAAAAAAGAGGTACCAGTCACGCAGAGAACGATTGGCAAAGATGATTATGGAGAAAGAAATGCAGCCAACGGCGATGGATATCTCAATCACTGGGGTGTGAAGAGGCATTAAAATGGCTAGGAGAAAAGCCGTAATGCCGAAGAGAACAGCAAGATGCTCCCTGATCAGAGATGCCTTCTCGTAACGGCGTCGAATGTAGATAGACACCAAGGAAGCAAAAAAGGCCAGCTCGAATGTCAGGCAGAACCAGGGAAAGGTCCCGGGGAGAGGTGCCGGAGTTTGGAGAGCTTGCAAGGCGGTGTTAACAGCCGGAAAACAAGCTCCGATGACCATCAGCCCCCACTGCAGCTTGGTTGGCATGTCGGGAATTTTGGGACCATGATCATCAGATTCAGGTAGTCTTTCACTTGTACCTCGCTCGATGTCGTCGTTGATGGGTGTGGGTTGTGGCTGTGGGGCTACAGAGTCATATGCCTTATTCCGCCGTATGAAAATTGACAGCTCGGGGAGCTTGAGGTTGAAGGCCCATTTCAAGAGGAAGGCCAAAGCAACAGTGCTGGATTCTCCCCTCATTTCTCAGTGCTCACGGTATGTATTATATGGGCAATTACGTATAAAACTGGCAGTAATATTATTAAAGCAAGCAGAACTACTGACAGAATTTATTGGTAGGGATTTCTACTGCACCACAGGTCGTGGCCTTGTGGGGATGAGATGAGAGCGGAATTGCTAATTGGCTTCCTCTCCCATTTAATGCCAATTGCCGACTGATTTCAAGCCCTTTATTCTGCCTATTACTTCTTTGGTCTTGGTTAAGAAAAAGGCTGTCTACTCCTGACCAAGAAAAAGGAAATACAAGAACCAAAAAAAAAAAATTCACTCTTTAGTCTAAATTCCCAAAAAAAAAAAGAAAAATTTCTTGTTTAATAAGAGCTACATACTAAGATCATATAATATCGAAATAAAAAGGATTAGAGGTGTCTACACACACACACACGTAAGATAAACAACTAATATTTTCATGCCCTAGCCTTAAGACTTGTAAACTTACTCTCAATTGTCCTTCCTACTTCAGCTACCAAGTAAATACAAATCCGTCCTGTTCTATATCCTTGCTGGACATAATTGCAATTCCAATTCTGGCAGAGACTCTTTTAACATAAATTAGAGTGATGGTTCTTTATTTTTTTTTAAAATTTCGGAAGAAAGGAAAGGAGAGGGTCTTGTATCATCGAGCTTCTAATACACAAATCAAGCATAGCACAGTATGGATATTGCTTTTTTCTTTTCAAAGATTAACGAATTATATAAAAGATAGAAGACAGAGAATAAAAACGAAATGGGCAGAAAGTTTGATCACTGCCTTTACCCTACATAAAAAAAAAAAGGTTGTACGAACTAGACTTGACTATTTGGCTGCGAAACGAAGAAATTGGTGATAGGAATCAATTCGTCAATGGAATATGGATTAGAAGGATTGGAACACTGCATTCTACAAAGACGTATCATAACTGCTCACCTTTGAGAATACCCCACGAAATACAACTGAGCTCATAAACTGCTAGTTAAAATCAGAAACTAATTAACAAGCAAACAAACCACTAGGAATACGGATTTATTGTGTCTCAGGGCATCAAAAGTTTGGTAACGATGATGAGAAGGATGACGATGAAGTAGAGTGCCATGTTGATCACCAGAAATGAGGTCGAAAAGTTCATTGAGATGGCCAGCATGAATGCCGTGGCCATCATTAAAATGGCAGCATGGTGCATCACAAGAGATGCCAGCTGGTTAGGTGGTCGGATGTATATGGGCACAATCATGGAGAGAAAGGACAGCTCGAGAGCCATGCAAAACCAATGAAAGGCCATCGGAAGTGGTTTTGAAGTTTGAAGAGCTTGCAGAGCAGCCCCAACACCAGTCAAACCAACTCCCATCACCAACAATAACTGTTTCACGCTCATCTTGATACCATCAGCAGTGATAGGGGCAGGACTTGGTCTCCCACCCCCGGCCTCATCAGTGGAAGGTGTTGCATTAGTCTGGTCTACTCGGATGCTTAGCAATTCAGGTGGGGTCTGGGGCTGTTCTGGGCTGTCCGCCCACCAGAGACGGATGTCTTTAGCAAGATTGATGACGTGGATGAAGGAATTCATGGATTTTGTCCAGATGCTCATCACCATAGTTGTGAAGGACAAACCCAGGTACGTACAGGTGTTATTGAGGATTTTCTGACTAGGTTGAGAAGGTATTATCTTGGTAACAATTAAGGTTGAGATAGAGAGAGAGAAATTGAAGATGTTCGGAGAAGGTTCACAATGGAAGCATATAAATAAGAGTATCCGTCCTCTTTAATCCTCTTCTCCTCTTAGTCCCCTCCTCCTTCCTTCTAGATTAGATTATAGGAATTTTATCGTTATAATAAAAGAAAAAAAAGATAAAACTGTGATTAAGACAAAAATCTCCACATATTGTGATAATTTTTTTTAGGGTTAATTACATTTACCTCCCCTGATGTTTGACCATATTACCAATCAATCCCTGTAATTTGTCCAAATAACGGTCTCACCCTTTGAATGATCAAACGTTTAACAAAAACCCCCTTAATGCCGAAAATGCCCTTTTTGAGGCCATATTGCATTAAAAAAAGAACATATTTTTATTTATTAACCTTCAAGTAATCCAAAAAAATAGAAAAAAGTTTTTGCTTATTATTTTATAAAAACCATATCTTTGCTTCCATAAATAGTTTTGAATCAATAATTATTTTAAATCTTAAAAATGAATATTAAAAATTAGATAAATTGAAAGAAAAATAAAAAAAGAAGAATTATTTTAATTCCTGAAGTATGGTTCAAATTGAGGAAAACATGCCTTGTGCTCTCCGCAACATGCCTTGAACCACAAATTTGAATCATACTTGAGGATTTAAAATAATTGCTTCTTTTTTATTTTTCTTTCAATTTATCTAATTTTTAATATTCATTTTTAAGATTTAAAATAATTATTGATTCAAAATTATTTATGGAAGCAAAGATATGATTTTTATAAAATAATAAACAAAAATTTTTTCTATTTTTTTTGGATTACTTGAAGGTTAATAAAATAAAAATATGTTCTTTTTTTGATGCAACATGACCTCAATAAGGGCATTTTCGGCATTAAGGGGGTTTTTGTTAAAAGTTTGATCATTCAAAGGGTGAGACCGTTATTTGAACAAATTATAAGAATCGATTGGTAATATGGTCAAATCTCAGGAAGGTAAATATAATTAACCCTTTTTTTTTATCAAAAGATAAAGTTCAAATTCTTGATCATCAATTTTGACGGTGACAACCAAGTCAAAACCGAGTGACTCACGGTTTTTGCCCTTTAGTTGTCCTAGATTTCGGCGAGGCAGGGTCTAGTCAGCCTTTAGTCCTCGTTGCCGCCGAGAAGTTGTGAGTCTCTACTCCCTCCTCTCTTTGTCGTCTCAGACAGAGTGCAGAGAATGTTTGACCTCTAAAGATCCATCCTGACAATCTTACACTTGCACGTACGTCACCAACAATAGACAGAGTATGCACGTACGTCACTAAAACTAACAGTAGTATATAGTAGGCAGAGTATGTTTGACAATCCACGTCACTCTTTTTGCACTAGTGACATCCACGTCACTAACAGGTTTCCCACGTCACTACTTACCTGACCTCTGAAGATCCAAAAGATCCATCCTGTCAAGGACTTCTTCCTTGGTCCTCTACTCCTCTCGCTTAGTCCTCTCAGACAGAGTTTCACTGCCAGGAAGTTGTGAGAGTATCCTCGGGATGGATCCGAGTACTTTCTACTGACCATTGTTCCTCTATCATTAGTTGGGCAATCTGAATTTTGCTGTGAAATAACAAGTGCCGAGTGATGGATTATCAAAGCAAAATCAATTCTCATTTGTCAGACATTTTTTTACAGAAGAGCCTAATTTCCGGTTCAGTTCAAACTTGGGAAACCTTACAGCGAAATACCACATATTACAGAAAGATTAGAAGGCAAATTTTCAACTATCAATTTTATTTGCAACTTAACAGGTTTGTCTCTATTTCTGTGCATGTCTAGTGGATGCTTCGGCAAACAAAGGGTTATTGCGCCATCGTGTGGATGCCCTATTTTCTTCTCCTCTCATATTGCCCCATTAACTCTTTTGAATGTGCAGCAAGTGTAAATTCATCATTTTAAATCAAAATGAATGGGCAATTTTGTTGCTAGTATTTTTCACAAAATCTTAGGTATCTTTTTTCTTAAAGTAATTGAAGCCTATGCTGCAAAATCTGCAATTTTCTCGTTACTTCAGTTGAAGGTTCCTAAGATTATTTTAGAGGGTGATTCTTTGAAATTCATCAACATGCTTAAAAATATGGAATCTGATGATTCAGCTTATGGAGTGCTGTTAGGTAATATCTTTGTTAGTTTACAAAGTTTCGTCACTTGGGAGGCTAATTGAGTTCCTAAGAATCTAAATGTGCCTGCTCATTTATTGGTTAAGAATGCTAGTTCTATTTCAAATACTTGTAGTTGGAGATTTTCTTCACCATTTCTTCTTTCTTTCGCAATTACTGCAGATTTATCTTCAACTTAATAAAATTTTTCCAGTTTTTATCCAAAAAAAAAAAATATCAAGATGTTATGTAGCAATACGAGTAGCCCAATTGTGCACGACTCGTAATTGTTACTACCATTGACTATTTACTAAAGACGGAAAATGGGAGGGGAATGGATGATGATTGATAGAAATAAAAGAGACCCAACTATATTCTTCCAGCAAATGAGATGCTACTGCGGATAGTCGTTACTCGTGAACTACTTTTACAAGTTGCTACCTACTTTTGCTAATGTTTCTCATTCAATAGAAAAATTTTTCAATGAAAGAGATTATTATTATTATTATTATTATTATTATTATTATTATTATTATTAGTGAAAGTAGACAACAAGTCAAACCCAGTTATTTAAAGGTGCCCAAGGGCTTTTAGTCGTCACTGTTGCTGCTAATCTCTCTTTAGCTTTTTCTCCCTATCTCAATTGAATTCTGCTTGCATTATTGATGATGATGCCTAACGCTACTGCCGAGAGCACGATCTGAACTGAGCAGCAGTGCGTTGCGCAAACTGATGGTAAGCGAATTGGTATGCAAACGGGGTGGGCGAACTAACCTGCAAGAGAACGAACAGCGGGGCTGGATCCCCATTGTGACTCCGACGGTCAAGTTAGTTATGTGTACGAGTAGAGTAATAGTATCGACTACTGTAAATGGCGTACCTTGTCTTGTCCCATTGTGTTGTATTTATAGAGTTCTTGGTAGTAATTTCCATATAGAATTAGGAGTCCCCCTAAGGAGGGACTCCTTTTAGGACTCCCTCTTCTAGCTCCGAAAGGTTCGGGAGCCGCGGCCCATCAAGCCCATCCGGCTAAGAGGCTGCCGCCACGCACAAACTGGAATGCCTTCTACTCGAACTGTCCTGTCCGAGCTGGCAGATCGACGTGCCCGAACTGACACGCGGTTTCGGTGAATTGGCCCCACTACACTAGCCCCCCTTTGAGTCTAGAATCATCGAAAAGTGGCATGAGTCTGGATCAAATTTCGAGACGACGCGTCCGTTCGGTGTGGGACCCACGGCTTTGCAATCGTGGCATTCACTCGAGTAACCATCATGTACATACGTGTAACCGCCACTTCAACCGTCACATCGCCTCTTAATGACAGTTGCCAGCCCAAGCGTCGCACAGTGTTGTGGTTATCGGAATTAAATTTGAATTTTAATTTGGGACGTTTCGCCTTCCCGCTCTGGTGGCCTATAAATAGGCCCCACCAGACATCATTTTCGCACTTTCCTTCTCATTTCTCCATTATTCCAATTCTCTAGCAGTTCGCACATCTCCTACTTTTCCCCAGTTTGTTCGTTCGTCTTGTCGAGAGTTCGGTCAGGAGTCTGTTCGAGCATCTCCCTTAAGTACTTCTCTGCACTTGAACTGTCTTCCTCTGCTCTCACTAGTAAGTCTTCTTTCCCTTCTTTTATGTCTTCTTCTGAACACTCTGACATAACCAGTTCAATCCCTAGGCGTAGAATAGCCCGACCTGTCCCTGTAAAAATAATTTCTTCCTCTTCTCCTTCCAATTCATCTTCCCCTAGTTCATCTGGGTCTAAGTATCTTCCTTCTCATGTTTGCTCCCCAATCCAAACAATGAATCAACTTGACCGGTCTACCTCTTCTGCTGTTGGAACTGCTTCCCAGGAAATCCCCCTGAAAGCAGCTCCACTTTATACCAGGACAGGTCCTTCTAGGGGGCCTGACATCGACTTCGGGGAGGTCGATGTAAACCCTCCTATCCTAGAGCAGGAAGGTGTGGACGAGCTGGTGGGGAAATACGACATTCCCCTCCAGTTCGAGGCTAGGGCTACCCGACCTAGGGAGTTCGCAAGCCAACCTCCCCCTGGGTTTGCGGCTATCTACAAGGAACAGCTCATAGCTGGCCTTCGTCTGCCTATCCCCAACTTCCTATTCGAAATCTTGACTTTCTGGAGAATTCAAATAACCCAGCTCATCCCCAATGCAGTTCGGTCCATTTTAGGCTTCTTTATTTTGTTCCAAATTCTTGAAATCCCCTATTCTTTAGATCTCTTTAGGTCGGTCTTCCATATGAAGATCAGCGGCCACGTTCTGGGTTGGTTCTACTTCGCTCGAAGGAGCGGAGCGAAGTCCCCCACCCGCGAACTGTACACGGGAGTCCTCTCCTCTATTCCGGCATAGAAGGCCTAGTTCTTCTACGTGAAGAATATTGGGTTTCCTCCACCGACCTGGATGAAGGAGACCCAGGTCACTGACCCCATCCCCTCTCCCTTGCCTGAGGCCGAACTGGATCGCCTGCTCAGTTCGGACCTCAGGCTTAACATAAAGGAGCTTAACAATGCCCAGCTCTGGTCGGCTGGGTTAATTCGGGCGGATGTGGCTGCTCCTGCACCTGACAGATGGTGTATTATTGGCTTGTTGGATGAATTTTATTGGGAACGCAATTAAAAGGTCTCTTGTAAAGTGACCCGCACATCCATCATACTCAAACCCTATTGAACTATGTATCTTCCACCTTAGATCCCATCAGAGAAGATACTTCAGAGTCTAGGCAGTTCGGAGTTGGTGATCAATTATTATCCCTTGTTCCATTAATCCAGTTCCTTTTTCTCCATCTAAGCACTAGTTCAACCTGAACCATCTCATTTCCTATCCACAGCCTTTCTTCTTTCCTTCCGTGCACTTCAATAAATCCATTAATGAGGTGCATAATTGGAAAGATCTAATGATTGCGAGTCTAATTCTTTCCTTCTTATCTTTTTTCTCTCTCTTTATTTTAAAAAAATGAAAAAGGAAAAAAAAAGTTCAGTGCCCTCAATCCCATAACTGGAAAGATTGCGAGCCCAATTCTTTCCTTGCTCATTACTTTTTTTTTTCTCTCTTTATTTTAAAAACCAGGTTAGTACTGAAAAACTGAAATTGAAAGACAATGTGGAAAACAGAATTTTAACTTATCAGACGCAAAAAAACAATTGGCGAAGATGTTAAATCGCATGCGTCAGAGGATCACATTGCAATAGTCCCGTTAAACCCTATTTCAGATATATCTCTATGTTAACAAACATTATAGAACCCATTTATACCTATTTAAAAATAATTATACATTTAAACTCAATTTTTAGCAAGTGTTAAGGAGCTAAATTTGAATTTTTTTTATCAATATAATAACAATAAAATACCGTTATTTCTTGTCAAGCAATGTGCAAAAAATTTAAAAAAGCAGTAAAATTTAATGAGTCTTAAATGGGTAATTGAGTATACCCATATCTATTTATTAAATGGACATAAATGGGTTGATCAAATTATACTCATTACCCAATTATGACTAGTCCAATTCACCCATTTTGATATTTCTAATCACAACCCAATTATGTTGACTCATCCAAACCCATCCATTAATAACCTACCCAAACCCATCCATTAATTTTGACTGGGTCTAAATGGGTACTCAATTAGACCCATTGAATTGGTGGGTAGTAAATTTAATTTGTTTTACTAATTTAATAACAATAAAATACCGTTATTTCTTATCAAATAATATGCAAAAAATAAAAAAATAAGTAGAATTTTAAGTGACTCATAAATTGATAATTGGATATACCCATACCTATGTATTAAATTGGTATAATCACTTATATCCATTTAAAAGAGTATTAATCATTATCTAATTATGACTTGTCCAAATCCATCAAAAGAACCATTTTGACACCTCTACTGAATAGCAGCTATTCAGTTGCCCAAGGCGACCATGGAAGAAAGTGAGTTTTACTATACAACCCCCGCCGACAGCACTACCCAATGCATTCATTCTCTTCGCCAACTTCATTTACTCTTGGATTGTCAATCCCACCTTCTTATTTTTTGGGCAAATAATAGGAGCTTTTTATTGATCAAAGCAACAAGGCTTTTACAAAATGGTAGGGGGGAAAAAAGAAAAACCACTACGACATCTTTCTCCATCACGCAAGGTACTACTTGTCTGCTATACTATTACACAAGGCATTTCCATTCCAACCCCGGTAGGCTCCTCTACCGGTGGCACCCTTCCGTCAATTTCTTTAAGTTTTAGCCTTGTGATCATACTTTCTGCGAAACTAAAAAACTTTGATTTTTAACAAGAGACCAGTTTTCCTGATTTTTTCAAAAACTTGTCCAAAAGTTGCATATCTAACTAACTGCTTCCACAATATCTTCTAGAACTAGAACAATCAACCGATTCCCCCTTTGATCGTTGTTTGTCAGTTAATTTCCTCTTACGGATCACTAGTTTAATTTGTCATTTTCCTCATTTGTCTTCACTTCCCTGCACTTGTTGGCTTTGATCCTTCCCTCCACTCCTTCACGTCTCTTTAACTTGCCCATTGTGTGTCGTTGCTTTGGCAAATAAATAATGGAAATTTGATATTAAAACACAATCGGCCTTTTTTTAGCCATACAGTACTAAATTGAAATTGTGAATTTATAGACGCTGTAACGTTCGTAGAATCACTGACACTAAAAGTTTAGAAGTCTAAATTTTTTAGTTTCTATCACCTTAGAGATTAATTAGAAAATTAGATTAGTTTGTATGACTGTTGTATAATAATTTAGATGCAAAATTTAGGCATCTCATGTCCATAATAAAAGGCTTATTGTCCTCGTTATTATTGTTGTAAAATATTGACGTCAGAGAACCCCACTTAACGTAGCATTACCAATCAGCGACCTGATTTAGTATATTCCGTCCAACCAAATAAAAGATAAGGTATATTCCCATATATATTCTCATTTTTGGGAGATGTGGAAAGTCATTCTTCCCTTTTTTTTACTTTTTGGACTGAGCGGACTAAATAGGAGAAGTTGTTGGAGCAGGTGGTACACAAAAGTCCAAAAATTTATTTCACACAAATTTTACGGAGAAAATAGGATTGAAGATGATGATCTGACTCATTTGACATCAGGCGTCAGAACAGAAAAGATCCACTTGAATATCAATAATAGGAACACAATATTTTAATAAAGGAGTCAAACATAGTACTGTTGGCCAAAAGAAAGAGCAAACAATAGATGTTAAAGGAATTGTGAAAAATTCCAAAAAGAAAAAGAGAAATCACCACCAGTCACACAGAGAACGGACTGGCATAGATTATTACGGTGAATCCTCTGGTTTGATTTGTCCAAAGCAAATGTAACACGTAAGGTTGCTCCAAATACGAAGTTTTAGATGGGATAAGTCAATATTTAATTACTTTGACAACGGGCGTCAGAACAGAAAAGATTATTATGGTGAATCCGACGAAGAAAAAACGTCAGAAGCACTGCATAAAAAATGCACTGCATATCCATAAAAAAAAATTTAAATAGATAAGTCCATCTAATAAAGGTAAGAAGCAAAAACTCCTTATTTAATTACTGGGTGTTGGTCCAATGATCAGAAAAGAATTTTTTAGAGTCTTGTGTCTGACAATTGGACATAGAGAATCGTGAGAGAATGATAAAGAGGGGAAGCAGTGAAAGGCTTAAAAGAAAATAAAAAAAAAGAGTAACAACGCTTCATTTGTAATAAAGAAAGGATGCATAGTCAACGATTAATCCTTTTTTATATTATTAACATAAAAAGAATTTTTTTTACATAAATGGCTTAGATGCGTGGAGAACGAGAATTTGAATTATGAGTCAAAAATTATTGTATCATTCATTCAGACATATGTATCTCTTGGAGACAGTCATCCTCTAGATGCGGGCGCCAGCCGTAATCCCACTCGTAAGCGCCAATTTAGCCCAGGATATTTTATTCACCGAAACAGCATTGGTCCGCCTAATTCCCAAGCCAGAAACGGGACAGGACGGTTGTAGGTGCAACCGTCCGTGAACAGTTAATGGCTATGATTTGATTAAAAAATTTTGTGCGATTCAAATCACAAGTTGTATATCGATTTTAACATTATGTGTGAGGCCTGTAAAATTTTATACTAAAATTACACATTGTGCAAATAAAATTACGCCGCATGTAATCAAAGTTACGCGTCGTTAAAAATGGTCAAAATCGCTGGAGAAGGTTGCAGTGCCCCTTGTCCAAGCAAGCCAGGCTTCCCAATCGAAAGCACAAAAGAAGTTACCGTCACATCATACCCTTCAATTCAATGGATCTCATACACACGGAAACGGCTGCGGAATTTTAACGTATGAATGAAGTAAAGATATCATATGACACATGTTATTCCACCTCTGTACGGGCTCCAGTCTCAATTCTTCTCCAATTCTGGCTATTATTAATTCATCAATCACTTGTAAGAGGACCATTATATCATCGTATAAATAAATATGGTTTGGGTTTTTTTTTTTATGCTGTCATTGATTTAGTACAACATTTAATTTGTTTCTTACCGTTGTTTCAAGTACAAGGAGTAGAATATACGGTCTAGTTTAGGCGAGCAATGGCACAATTAAGGATGATGGCGCAACCAGCCCCAATTGTTTCCCACTTATGACATCTACAATATTAGGGTTAGGACTTAAGAGTTACACACTAAAAAGTCAGTAAAAGTTAATTGAGAACAATTCATCTCATCTCAAACTTTACGTGTGCAAATAATCAGAAAAGTTACTGATCAAAGAGCTCTTTTAATTTAGTACCAAAAGTATGGCATAGTACGTAGAATATATATAGTATGGAGGATGAAGTTTACATATATTGTTACAAGGATCACCTCAGAAATTTGAAAATTAGGCTAGTTTCTAATCTTTGAGGTGATAGAAACCCAACAAAAAAAAAACTAGGGTTTTAGCGTAAAATAAGGTGAGTTACTAATTCTGGATAGTAGACTACAATAAAGAAAAGCCAAAAAAAAGGTATCCGCAAAATTTTTTTAAAAAAATTTGAATGTAGCAAACAATGTACACAATTACTTCTATTGCATTCATGAACTTGCCAGGTTGTAAGTTCCACAAATGAAATGTAGTCATTGACTCATTGGGCAAGGATGTTACGTTATTAAATAGTCGCCACTATAATTATAAAAGAGACTAATGTTTACAAGTTTAGTACCAAAAACTGAAATTGTCAGTCCATTAGATTTAGGTTCCCTCCCACAATGGGAACTGTCGGAATTTACGTGGAAAAAATCAGGCCTTGTTACCACTCTCTTAATAAACAAAGGATGCACGGCGAGGACGAAGCAAAAACATTCTCCATTTGGCTACTCCAGCATGTACCATCTGATTGTCAGTTCTGTTATTCTATAAATTAGGCAGCTTCAGAACCAGAAGGATTTAACTATCTATAATTACATATTTAATCATAAGACAAAGAAAGGACTAACAAATTATAAATCATGAAACCTCTGATTAGCTGCCGGGTCGTTTCACAGTCGTCAAAAGAATAAATTAATGGACGAAATATATGGAAAATAACACCTTGAGCTCTCCTCCTCCTTTTTTTTTTTTGGAATTTACTAAATCCATATCAGCTTTATAACTGAAAAGATCTACTTATTTATTCATAGTCCCTATACTTTCTCAATCTCTGACTTTTCTTCTTTTTTATGCCAGAGATAATAAATTAAATGATAGACTTCGTAACTGATGTACAAGATCGATCATAGCGTGATAACCATATTCCGACAAAGAAAAGACTAGAAAATTAGAACTTTATTTATCACCTGCTGAATTATATCTTAGTTATTGAAAGAAATAGTCACATGGATCTCTCTTTCTTCTTTTAAGAACATTCTACGAACACATTTTTTTTACTGACAACTTCTTACACTTTATTCAACTTAAACTCTAATATATATATATATATACACACACATATATTAGAGTCTAATACGATTTACAATAACAGAAAATACAGGAAATTAAATACTATTATACAAAAAAAAAATAAAGGAAAGGACCAATTAGATAAATAGTCTTGTTGATGTGAAATTGTTGAATATAGACAATGATCACACTCTAATGCACTCTAAATTAAATTCTGTTGGCAATTAGCGCCAACCCATAAACAATATTTACAGAGATAGCCCAGGTAAATTCTTGTTGTACGCAAAAGGATTTAGAAAAAAAAAATGCACATAATTGTTTTCTATTGCATTCATGTCCTTGCCAGATTGCAAGTTCCACAAATGAAATCTACGGTCATTGGACAAGAATGTTCCGTCATTACATAGTCTTATTGAGATAATATATTTAGGATGCACTACACTACCATTTTAAAAGAGACTAATCTTTACAAGTTTTGGAGCCAACAAAGTTGAAAAAGAGACTTTACGAGGGGATCAAATTTTAGGGTATTGTCACTGATCATGATGATGAATGTATTTAATAAAAATTTGTGTTGAAAGAATTGCTCCATCCATGATCAAAGTTTAGCATAAAGTCATCGATCATGATTTCTAGATTAGATGCAATCATATTTTAGAGTAAAGTCTTTTTATTTATTTTTTTTTTTTTGAGAATCAGCAACTATTTATTAAGATATGCCTTGTGCAGGAGCAAGAAAACATTAGGAAGAAAATCATCCCACAAGAATATACAGATAATGTCGTTTTGGCCATTAGCTAGGCAGGCACATTCTCACTACTCTTGATGTGCACTCCTGATATACCTGATCAATCTTCACCACGCATGCTGTTGTCTTGATGAACAAGATTGCTAATAATGGACAGATCGTGATGACGCTTGTCAAATTACTAGTGTCTATGTGAACGATCACACTGTAACTTTCCTATGTTGGATAGAAGCTGCTGGATTACTTTTCGTATGTATGCATGCCAGTTGATCAGATACTACTGTAACTTTTTATTGTTTGCTCTAGTGGCAGAGCTTCTGTTTAGCATGTCATGTCATTGTAAATTTTTCTTCAATCCAATCCAATCCAAAAGATTTTGGTCCTCTGAAAATCACCTAATGATCAACATCATTTTGTAATAAAAGGAACGAATAACAGAATAGTTGCCATATTCTGTCCGTTGGTGAACTGGTGAAAGATTAGAGTTCTATTGTGCATGACCTCTGCTTTCAAGACAGGATGACAGAATTTTCTTCTTGCAGTAACTGGCCATCTTTCCCAGATGCAGTTCAAGAACAAGATTCTGAGGACAGAACGCAGCGAGCAGCATTCGTTCAGGACCTTATCAGGTCAACTATTTTATAGGGAAATTTGCCAAATTGGTCCCTAACATTTGCCAAAAACACTTTTTTAGTCCATAACATATAAAATCAGCCAAAATGATCCTTAACATTTAAATTATGAGCCAATTTGGTCCTATTGCTCGTTTTTGCTCATTTCTCCGGCTAAAAATAGCACGCCCCCCTCACGTGGTCATCTTTTTAGGGGCAAAACCGGAAAACACATTTCATTACCGGTTGAAAGAAGCCATCTTTCCTTCATCTAATCACCTCACTAACCCATTGAAATTGAAGAGGGAAAATACAGCAGCAAGAAATTGGGAAGAAGAAGCTGACCTTTGAAGAGTAAAATGGACCTTTGAAGAGTAAAATGGATCCAAACGTGCGATGTCTTTGTGGAAAGGAACCCATCATTGTGACTTCTTGGAAACCTGCAAATCCGGGGAGAAGATTCTATGGTTGTCCAAATTATGGAGTAAGTTTTCTTGAAATTTCAGGTCAGTTTGGGTTTGGGATGTGGGGTTAAAATTTGGTCTTGATATCTGATGTTCTTCGTGCATTTTAGGTAACTCGTGCTTGTGGCTACTTCAAGTGGTATGACCCGCCAATGTGTAGTAGATCTGTGTCAATAATACCTGGTCTATTAAGATCAATCAACCGGCTACAAGCTGATCAAGAACAGAGAATCCGAAGAGAGAAATTGCTTTGGGCTGCTTTGATTGCCTCTTGGATGTGCACTTTGCTGTTGTTAATAAGCTGGAATTAAACAAAAATTGGAAGATAGTTATTGGTGGGTCTAACATGTTGTTTAATTCTGTCTGGCTTTATCGGAGGATGTGAATCCGAGAGCATGTAGCAGCATCCAAAATATGAGGAGGCTTTGTTGTACCTGCTGCACTTTTGTTAATGGTTGTGTAATAGTAATAGCAGCACTTTTGGTAATTATTGTGTAATAGGAAAGGCTCATGTTTGTACCATTAACAATTATGAATGCAAAGCTGCTTTTTGGTCAATTGATTGTCGGAAAGGGAAATTTGCTAATGTAAAAGTGAAGATGATGAATGGCCATGTCTCTTAACATTGAATTTGAAGACAATAAGCTGCAGATACACTCAAATTTAAACATCAATAATTGATAAGAATGGATGTAAAAAAACTGGAAATTTGTGGTCAAGACTGAGAATCAATCCCTTAGATAATTAAGGTGCCTTTTGCTCCATTTTCTACTGTGCATTGCAAATGTAATTCTGTGTATAACTCTGTTTAGAGATTTCTTTAGTAATTTGTTGCTCATGACTAACAATTTCACAGGAACAAATATAAAATTCCAGAAACTGAAAATTCAAAACCTACAAGATTTGTTAATGGAAACTTTACAACCAAATGTATGTTTACTAAACCAAGTTAAAAGTATCAATATGATCTAAATAAAATTGTTACATCTGGTCAAATCTTAAAGAGCTACATGGTTATTGATCGTTTCTGCTGCTGGTCCAGTCCTAACAACAAAGAAAAATGTACTATCAACTTCTTAAGGACCCCATTTTGGCAGCAATACAGAAATTATGCACACAGAAATTATTTACTTGCTTTAGACTAGCCAAGAACAGAATTATACCCGTCCAAAATACTTAATAGAGGGAAAAGAAACTTGGCCAAACTCAGTTCCACAAAAGATAAGAAGCCAAGATGCTTTTTACAGAAGTGCCAAAAACTAACAGCCAAGATGCTCTTTACAGCAGTGCTAAAGTCTTAGCTCAAGTCGTAATACAGGAACTATAATATCCCAAAAGCAAAATACAACATAAAAGTTGTAACTAAAGCCACCAAAAGATGCTTAAACAAGCCACCAGCACTTCAATTTTTCTTTTGCTTTTCACTGATCTTTGAAGATTCATGTGCCTGCTCTCGAGAAAGCTCTGCAACAGTGGAAGTGCACCTGCCTTTGGTGTGACCATATTGGTGGCAGATAGAACACTTGTACTTCCCAATATTCTCCATCTTGACAATTTTAACGAAGGCTTGTTAGATAACATAAAGGTAAAATATGAGTATTTGACAAGCAAAAGATGTTTATGATACTCACTGGAGTATTTGTAGCAGTAGAATGGTTTGATGTAGATTGTTGACTTCCCAATGGTGCATCTGCCATGAGATCCTCAGACATCTGAGTATTTGACTTAGGAACTGGAGGTGTAGGTGTAACAAATCCATGTGAATCAGTCTCAGCAGAGGCATTTTGTGTCTGGCTTGGACACTTCCTACTATTGTGGCCAGTGCTGCTGCTTATTTTGCTTTTTACCTGATGTTGGTTCATCTGGCTCCCTTCGTCTAGCCTTTCGTGGTCTACCAGGAAGTTTTATGTTCTCAGGAGGTAGCACGGGCGGCATGTCAGAATTTTTCCACATGTGCTCAGCATTCATTGGACTTATCATGGGTTCATATGCTCTCATGTAAGCTTCTTTGGAGTAGCAATTATGTACAAACTTCTCGGGTTCCTCTCCAGTGTCACAAATTGCAGCAATGGCATGTGCACAAGGAATGCCATTAAGATCCCACTTTCTACAACTACAACATTTACTAATAAGGTCCACAGTATACCTATCACCATACATGCACCTAACTTCAAATTTCCAGTCCTTGGAGTGGCTAGGAATGCAGTCATTTGCAGCAAGCTTATTTTTCTCCAACTTTTTCAGAATTTTAGGACATATCTCCCCAGTGTATTTCTTTATCCATTCCCTCTTTTTTTCTATCCTAACCATTAAGTAAAATCTAATGGTCTCCAACATGTCAAGAATTGGTTTCTGCCTAGCATCAAGGATTGTGGAGTTAAAACTTTCACACAGATTATTTAACAAAATATCACATTTTACACTTGTTCTAAAATGTGATCTTGTCCACTCCTTTGGATAAGTATGACTTACCAACCAATTGTAAGCACCTTCATCAACCTCTTTTAGTGACTCCATCAATCCAGCAAATCTGTCCCTATAAGAAGCTCGTGCTGCAACCCATATCCTTTCCTTGAGAGCTAGGCCTGGATGTTGTTTTTTGAAATTATTATACATGTGCCGTACACACATGCGATGCTCAACCCCTGGCAGTACCTCTTGAATAGCTTGAACTAGCCCCTGTATAAATGAAATAAAAAATCAAACCTATATTACTGTCACTAAGTATTATCATAACAACAAGGCTGATAAAATTAGTTATATATTACCTTTTGCTTGTCGGTTATAAATGTCCAAATGCTTTCATCAATAATTTCAAGGTCACTCTTTAGCTCTTCTACAAACCATTTCCAAGAGTTCTTATTTTCAGTCTCAACTACAGCATATACTATCGGAAATAGTTGATCATTTGGATCAATACCAATGGCTGTGAGAAGAACTCCCTTGTGACTGCCTCTTAAGTGACATCCATCAAGACCTACAACATATCTACAACCCTGCAAGAACCCTCTTTTACAACCATCTAGACACACATAGAATCTCTGAAACTCATCATCACCTTCATTATTCTCAGTTGTAGTCATGAACACATTAGAGTCAGGATTTGCCTTTTGAAGTTCTTCACAGTAGCTCCAAAGTTTGCTGTACTGGGACATAACATCACCATGTATCATCTCTTTAGCTTTTGCCCTTACTTTATACCCCACATTAGGTGTGATACTAACTCCCAAGTCCTTGTGGATCTTTATCATAAAATCACCTACATTAAAATTTGGGTTCAGCCTAATGTCCTCCAAATACTTGTTGGCCAAATATGTCACACTTGCCAGGCCATGATAGGTTGTCCTACCACAAGTGTGAGTCAGCAGCATGCTTTTGATTTGGAATGTCACTTTATCACTCCTAACTGAGCAATATATGTTCCACATGCATCTCTTGCCTCTACATATGGCTTTGCATCTGTTTGAATCATTTTTCTTAAACCTGATTTTTCTTCCATACTTCACTCCATGTGATTTTGCAGCATTGATAAAGTCAGTCTTACACTTAAATAACAACCCAAGTTCAAACTTTGGGTCATCCATCTCTGTTGCAGGATTGAATACTCTAAACTTCTTTTTGTTCACATCCTTACTCCCTCCTTCATCTTCAGAACTCTCATTGCTGTGCAGCCCATCATGTGATGAATTATCTGACTCCTCCATGCTGCACTCATTATCTTCTTCATTAACAGCAGTTTCTTGTACCTTTTCTTTACCTTTTTTTGCTGTCTTGAACTGTTTAGCAACATTAGCCCAATCTGGAGGTATTTCACTAATAGATTTCATTAGCTCTTCCTCATCACTTATAGCATATTCGCTATCATACAAACTCTCAGGATCACTTGAGACAATATCCTCTATGATCTGCTCCTTATTTTTTTTGAATGACTTTTTACCTTCAGCCTTTCTATTTGATGTCTTCCTTGACTTAGTTCGTGCTCTTCTTCCTTGTCTGCTTTTGCCATGTCTTTCATTTTCATTACCATCAATTTCTGTAGCTCCATCAGTTGCATGTTCACCTACATCAGTTTCTACAGCCTCAGCAGTCGCATATTCAGCAGCATCAGGAGTTTCATCATCAACAGCATGACTTTTTATAGTTCCTCCACTCTCATGTTCAGCAGCATGAGATGCACTTTGGTGTGATCCACTCATGCCACTAACACCACTCTGAGCAGTAACATCTTGATGGCCAACATCCTTTCTCCTCTGCTGCATTTTCAATCTTTTTGCAGGTGAAGTTCTCTTCTTCGCAATCTGTTTCATCCTCTTACCAGTACGTGAAGGAGTTCCTCCATCCATGTTAGAGTCTTGAAAACCACCATCAGTAGCTGGTGTTGGTGTGGCCACATGTACAGATTCTTCTTGAACACTCTCTGGTGTGGCCACACGTACAGATTCTTCATTATTTCTGTTACTATCATGCCTTCTTCCTTCTTCATCAACAGCAAAATGAGGCAAATTATATGTTCTTCGATGAATGAAGAACACATCAACTAACCCATACATACTCCCTAATTTAGCCAATTCAGCAGCATCATCCTCTTGCAACATATACACTAATCCATCTGCCATATTCCTACCAGGAATCAGGTAGTAGTAACCCACTGTATAAGGCTCAAATCCAAGTTTATTAGCTACTTCATCCAACTTACACAGAGACCATTTTTCTGGATTACAGCCATCGACTATGTCAACCAAACCCCCTACATAGTCTCTATTTCCTGTATC